>NC_089195.1:15227438-15364938 GCF_963930695.1 Labrus bergylta | reverse complement strand
GGAAGGTAATCAGTTCCAAGCCTCAAGTCGGGAAGACCCCTGCGATTGTCTGGAAGGAGGAATCAGACCTCAAATTGGAGCCAGTCTTTAGGGAGCAGCCCAGATATTAAAATAACATAAAGCTGATCATTCTGACACACATATACTGTACACTCTCAGATACAGAGCTCCTGCTGCACTTAGCTTCTTGTATTGTTTACAGCGCTCTGGAATCAGACCGCTCTTCTGTGCACAGGTGTTCATATTACTGTGTGCACTCCCTGTAATTTCAACAGCTACTAAAGTGCATGACTTCAGGGAATAAAAAAAAATATGCAAAAAGAAACAAGGCATTACAGCGTATCTCCTGTCAGGATGTAACTTTTTATATTTCATCTGGCCACCATATGTTTGTGTTGACCTGATTCACTTTCATGCTCAGATTTCACCACCTGGTCTAGAGTTCTGAACCAGTGAACCACTCTCACACATTCATACACACACAGATGGAGAGAAACAGACCGCTCCAATCAAAGTGTGTTAAACTGAAGGGGCTGCATATGTGCAGGAACCTTTAACTGCTATTTTTTCTCTTAGTGTCTCGGTGTCACACAGACAGATAGCAACTTGCTCAAAGCTGTGAATGAGATGTTAGGATGGGTCCATTAAAAGGGAAGGCGGTTTGGATTTGTTCACATTTCACAAATGGAGGTAGATTACTGATTAGATTTATGACCAATCATGTGGCCTCAGCTTTAAGATTTTTGTCGACTTCATCTTGTTTTCTTTAGACCAAGAAGTAACTATTTTGGATGAGAATGAAATGGCTTAGATAACCTGCAAAACAATGGCAACATAAAGGAGATATAGCCTACTGTATAACAATGTAGCAGAGGCTAAGATTTTCAATTATGGATGGAGAAGCAGGAGGAGGAGTTGATGAAGAGTGTCAGGAGTTGACATGTGAGATGAGAGAACCAGCATAAACTAAATAAAGCTATCTGAAGCAACGCTGGCGAGCTCAGGTTGAGCCTGGCGTCAAATCCAACATGGCATCCTCACTCTGAAATTATTTTTTGGCATTTTTTGATACAGGAAGACGGCATCCACCGCTTGCAAAGAATAAGGAGAAGGTTCTTGCACTATAAAAAATGCTGTTCTTACAAATAAAGTAAGCTAACCGCAGCCTAACGTTTATTTTGTTCCGTTGTCTCTGTCTGATTTATTGATTAGTTGACTTTCGATGGATACAATAAACTCTCCATACCAAACTTTGGTAGCAAAGTGAGTAAGCAAAAGATGATGGTTCTCTCTAGGGCTGTCAAGCAACTTCAATCACTTTAAGCTTCACTGCTGTATAAAGTCAACAGGTCAGCTGTAGAAAAAAATCCACCCGTACAGTTGTCATCAACAGACAGAAAAATAAATTAGCTAAAGAGACAACGCCTGTTTTTGGTAAAAGACGGACATTTGAACAAGGGGCTCTATGGAGTGACCCACTGGAGATGCCAGCCTCTAGTGAACACTCAAGGAAATGCAGTTGTTTTTCACAGTCCCAGAAGGTTGCAGCTCACTTTTACATTTAAGTTTTGAGATAATTCTAATATAAGTATTGGATAAGACTTGAAGTAACGTGAAAAACAGAAGGAGGAAGAAAGGAGGCTTTGATTAACAGCTTACAAAAGGACGCCTTCATTTTTCCTCCTACACTTCCTGGACATTTTATTGCTCTTTATGGTCTCATAGGAACCCCCTCCCTCCACTTAAAGCTGCTTGATTGTCTTTACGCTCGCTCTGGGACAACCTCCGGGTCATAAGACAGGGGGGAACAGAGAGAAAGTAAATTATAAGGTTATGGTGTACCTTTAGAAATTTGATCTCAATCTGAAATACACACTAAGGGAAGAGCCTCGGGTTAAGGAAACCGTTTAAAACTTGGCCGTGTGTTTTATGGTTCATGCTGTTTGGTCATAAAAAACACAGAAAAAAGATATACTCACTCTGGAAACTCTCCATTTTGTTATTGCGCTCATCTTTCACAAGTTAGAAGAGGGTTAATCCAGATAAACTCTTTCTTCCTTTTTGCAAGATTTTTTTCACTACAAACATTTCCTGAAAACATTGGTTACTTGTGGATACTTTTCTAATCTTCTGACGACTCAAAGAGCTTTTACACCGCAGCGCACACATTCAAACACTGATAGCAGACGTTTTTTTTGTAAAGTGACCATCATTATCAACTAATACACACTATACCCCGCCGTTGAAGCAGCGGGAGCAATTTGGGGTTAAGTGTCTTGCCCAAGGATACATCCGAAATGTAACTGCAGGTGCTGGGGATCGAACCTCTAACCTTCTGTTTAAGGGACGAGAGACACTAATCCACAGCCGCCCCGGTTAGAAATGGTTCTTGACAGTCAGCCATATAACTGATTTATGTAACCTAGATATTTGCAGTATTTCTAAGCCTCTAGTTTGATTCATTTCCCTGTCCTGACCATATATTGTTGAAGCAGATTATAGATGTCCAGTTCTGACTTCAACGTTAATTGGATGATTTCTAGTCTGTTCACCTTCACACTGTTCTGAAGGCTTCTGCATTAATGACGTTAACAGAAATGCTGCATGTCTATTTATGGTGTTGAAATGAGCTCTAGACTGTGAACTGCACATTGTTGAAACATAATCTGCGTCAGACAGGATGTTGAATTTCAGACTATTAGCTATATAACTGTTCCCGACTTAAACCTCATCCTACACTCTTGTCTACACCTCTCACCAAAGGTTCAGCAGCTTTCAGGATCCTCCGCTCGTTTAGTGCCACATCATCGTAGGCTGACAGTAATTTGTGTCCCTGTACTCAGGTAAACAAAGGACGGGACACTGATATACACATTACACCCACATACACTCCTCTTTCAACTATTCCTCCCAATGGAACATCCATTACAGAAGTCAGAGCCGGTAAACATGGCTGCAGAGCGGAGAAGGCTTCACAACAAGTGTTCCAGAAAATCTCAATTACAGTCATTGACCAGATTTTATGTAGATGTTCCACCTGATCAGGCGTAAATGAGTATTAGGAGATGCATTAGCAAAAACGCAGCTTTTGAAGCCTGTCCCGCACTGCCTACACACACATCAGAATTCATAGCTTCATCTCAGCGTTCAGAGCAGCTTCATGATGGGTGTGTTTTCCCGTGTTGAAGCTTCTTACTGCCAATATCCACACAGTCCGTGTGCGCTGCGTTCCGTCAGTGTCATGGTTTTGCTCCATCGGATGGTGCGCACATTCCCCCACTGGGTCCATTTCTGGAGCGTGAGAGCAGCCATGAGCAGCTGCTGTACACACCTCACAGGAGACCTACAAGATCACGCAGGAATGAAGAGAAAACCTTGCAAACAACATTTTGCTTTGTCTTTTTGAGGATGATTTGTTGTTCGCCTGGAGCCTGTTATGACGTAATGTTGATAAAGTGTTGGAAAAGGACAATTAGGAGCTGAATAATGTGTTTTATTTTGAAATTGACCGGATTCTCTGTGCGTTTAATTGTCTGACTTCTTGTCCTGGTGGATCTATGATGTTCAGCTTGAGGTTGGTGGCTGCAGCAGGCTCTGTTGAAAATAGACCTGAAGGCGCTTGCTGTGGAAACAGGATCATTGAGTGGCAGAGATTTCCATTGTGTGGAAATTGGCAGTTATGGTCTTATTAAGTATGTCTGCTTTCTGTTCGTCTCACAGTAATGTAAACAAAGTAATCAATGCATCAACCGTAATAATACACAACCAATAAAACAAGAGGTACAACAGTAAGTAACTCAGGGGATACAAAATAAAAAGGCAAAGATCTCAAGAAAACAGCCTAAAATTACTTCTTGGGTGTCGACTCTTTGGAGACCAACAACCAAGTGAGCAGGGAAACTCCTTATATCTACAAGCATCCCAGCCCAGCTGATTATCATCACCCATCAGCTGAGGGAGAACATCACAGGTGCAGTCAATAACTTCTGAAGAAAAAGGAAACCTGTGACCTAGTTCCTTGGGATTCTGTTAGTAACAGTTACATGTACAGACCTCTTTATGTCAGATAGGAAAGTACAAGCGAAGGTCACAAAGTGAAAAGCTAGACATGCTGCATGAATGCCTCCACCGACAATCACTACTCCCACTAAATGACAGTGTCCCTGGGACTGGGAAGGGGGGAATATATTTGTATATAAAATATACTATAATGGCTTCAATTAGAGCAGAGAGGTCGCGTCTCAATCATCTACAGGAGGGACTCATTACTCGTGAATGTCTCCTCTCTCTTTCTCTGTCATTATCAGAGGATGCTTCACGTTCAATAACATCAGACAGACAAGAGAGTGAAGGTCCAACAGGGAGCTAATGGCTGTTTCATAATTAAGAATTTACCTGTATCACGATGCTGGGTTCACAATGTCATCTAATTTTTATGGAAGATATTAGATCAGAGTCAGTTTATAAATAAATATGATCAATTTATTTAAATTCTCTGAAAATAAAAATGCAAAAAATAATTTCTTATTTATCTTATCTATCTTGTTTTATTTTTAGAGCCTTGAGCTTTTCAACATGGAGCTGTTTTGCGTGCTGCATCATATTGGTTTTGTTTTTTGTGTCGTTCATCAGTCACTTGTAATATTTGCACTGTTTTTGTCTGGTCCGTTCACCTCGTTCTCAACCTCAAACTCTCTCTCCCGCCATGTCTGTACGCCTCTCTTCTTCAGCTGCTGGCGACCAACTCAAAGCCAAAAGCAGATAGCGTCCTGTGCTAGTTAGTTTTCTCTCATGGATTTGAATCGTCCCTTGTTTTCATTTAATTGTATCGCTGTGCATTGGTAAATCCCTTCTGTGAGGCATAAAAAGTGGTACAACTTCTGCATTAAACTCACACAATTGGGTTAGTTAGTGCTTACATATTTCCTTTCTATGTCAGATTGTGTGCTATACATTTTTGTGCTCGTGTCTGTGTATGCATGTGTGTGACTGTGTGTGTTTGTTGTCCAGTTGAAAATGCCAACCTGCCCTCATGGGACTGAAGTGGGAGAGAAGAGAAGATCGAACAAACACAAAAACTGTGGATGTGGACATTATTCCGACGTCCCCGTGTGTGTGTTTAAATCGCTGTGGGACTTTTTAGTGTTTTGGTGAGACAACATCATACATCACGGTGGTTTTTATAACCGGAGGAGCTGTCGGAAAAAAAAGAGCAACAGAAGGGGGGGAGGGGTAGGAGAGACAGGAAGAACGAAAAAGGAGAGGCCACTTGATATTTTTTAGTTCAACAGATGAAGAAAAAAAAATCCACTGTATTTACAGTTTCTGTGGTGGGGAATAAAACATGTTCTTCACATAAGAGCTTTTTGTTTTATCACTGCTGCTTTTGTTACTCACTAATCTGTTCTGATGATATCCTTCATTGTCATTAAGATTTTTAGCATGGATGTAGGTCATCACTATTGTCGCCCATATAGATGTAGAAGTGACGGCAGGACGTATGGGAAAACACCGACCGGCAATGTAACGATAAATGGATCAGTTGTAATTCTAACATACAATAAGTTCTCAATCAGTATATTTAAACGGACACAATACACGTGCCACATTTGGCTGTTACTAATCCTATGCAAGACCATAAGACAATTAAATTTAAGATTTTCAAACCAATTAAAGACTTTAAGGCCGTCATTTCAAAATATTAAATTCAAGACGTTTTAATTTACCCCCTTGATACCCTGCTTTAAGGAGAAAACAGAACGACAACAATAGAAGCTGAGGCCTGCAGAGAATACTGGAAACAATTCACCTTTGTTACCATCCAATGTTGAAGTATTTGGAAACCTTGGCCACTGGCAGGTTTTTTTTTTTCTTGGTGAATGTCAAGTTGTCATAACAAAGACATCCTAAACAATGTAAGCTATTCATTAAAGGGGACATATTTGACCGACCACATTCACAAACATTAATAAAGCCTCCTTCATGTTAACGGCAGGTGGCATGGTGATGACAGTGTCATGGTCAGTCATATGCCTACCCCTTTAAATAAAGCATTACCTAATGTTTCACCTCTTTACAGACTTCCATTACAGAATTTACAATCTGCTATCTCAAACAACGATCCGGAGAACAAAAGGTCACTCACTTTGCCATTTAAGTTCTGTCTGTTAGGGTCATCTAGAAGGTGCTTCATGTCGACTGTTTGTCACCTACGCAAATCTTTATAAATTAAGCGAATGCTTCACCATCATCTTGCTTTTCGGCTCTGTCTTTGCATGTTTGAAGTGTCTGTTTCTGAACATTGAGGATGATGATTTAGCTGGAAAAGCATCAAGCAAGTAACGTCACAAGTGTCTGACCGGACGAACAATCAACTGACTCAGCTTAAGGTAAAGGGGCACAGGACTACCTTACAGGTATACAGCTGTTTGAACAATGCAGCCTGCGTAAAAAGTGTCGCCTCCTCAGCACCTCAGAGTCATAAAGTCATATCAACCATTAGAACATGAGTTGTAAAAAACAATGCCCTCCATTTTTTTTTATATCAAGCAATCAATATTTCCTGTCAAGAGAATAAATCAGCACCATCTAGTGGACTAAAATGTTTTCTTTTTTTTTTCTTTAATATTTTAAGATCAAAAAAGTTGTAATCATTGCAATTTTAAGTCCACTAAAAAGGTGTATGCACTGACCCAGCAGGTGTAGGCTTTTGCCTTGGTTGATATCATAAACTAAAATTTCCTCTCACATGTGCTTCAGTAATGGCCACTGACTCTCAACCGAAAAAATGTGCAAATAAAACCGAGGACGCAAAAAAAACGAAACAAACAAAAACTCAATTTTATCAAATTTTTCAGACGTCCACCTCCTCCCTGCGCTGTGTGTGCAGGACGCTGGTGATAAGCTGCAGCTTTGAGCCGACTGACAGAGTAAAGCATGAATGAAATGAAAATTGAATAATGTGCTCCGACTCTGTGTGTGTGTGTGTGCGCGTGTGTGTGTGTTGGGTGTTTATGGCTTAATACGCCTCTTCCTGGGAGTTCCACCAACTCCCTGTGCAACAAACGAGAGCCAACACGGTCCAAAGAGCTAAACTCAGCCAGTTGTCCTCTGGACCGAATGGGCTGTGAGCTATCACACACACACACACACACACACACACACACACACACACACACACACACACACACACACACACACACACACACACACACACACACACACACACACACACACACACACACACACACACACACACACACACACAGATACAAGCACACTGGCCTATTTGGCAGCTGAAGCTCACATACAGCCCTTGCAGCAGAAATAGCACATGTATGTGTGAGCGTGGGTGTGAGTGCATGTGTGTGTGCACTCATGCATCGTTACCTGTGTTGGCAGGTGTGAGCAGAGGGGAGTCTTACGTCAAAGCATCAGAGTTGTTCAGGACCCAACACAGTGCTGAAAAGAAGAAAAAAAAACACAACATTTTAGCAGGGAGTACTTTAGTTTTTACTTTGTGCAATTATTAGAGTTTAAACATGGTGGAATAATTTGCATATGTCTGATAAAATAAGTGCCCACAGCGGTGCTGTTATGTTTGGCCTGCATCTAGGCCAAATCATTTGAGCAACAATGTTCCCCTCCTCCTCGCTCTGCTGCACAAAGATTTATTCTACTTATCATGTCTGAAAAACTGCTGAACAAATGTAATAAAAAAAAATATATATCTGCAGACCGTAAATTCATGCAGAAGGGATGTTAGATTTTGCACTAAGACAAACAAAGCCATGTTTCTATCCAAGCTTTTCTTTTTTTTTTTTATCAGAATGAACCCAGCTGCACAGAAGCTATAAAACTCAGCAAAACTTCTAAAATGTCAAAAAGAAATGTGATGAAATGTGAAGAGAACTCATGAAGTATCACAGCTGTGTGCAGAAGAATATGAAACTGGGCTGAAATGAAGCACCAGAGGACTGTTTGGATTCAAGCAGTATGGTTGTTACAATATCAGATGTTTTCTGCTTAAATATGATACCAGAGAAGAAATAAAACAATATAGATACCTGTTTGGATACCATGGCAACAAAAATACAAGTCTAAGGATACTGTTTTTTTTTAGTCTTATAAATTACCTGTCTAAAGGCATTTCACATTTTCAAACTTTGTAGAGAATTTTGCGAGAACTGTCGCTGAAATCTTTCTGATCTGGTTGTTCACATTTTCACCTCACAGAGGGAGACGTTGCCTATAAGATGGGAGGGGGGCTGGGGGGGTCTCCTAGTGCATGACATGAGGTTAAAAAGAAACAAAGAAAGACGCAGAAGTGACGGACAGAGCAACTGATTTTTTGAAAGCTTCTGCCCTTTTCGATTATACCGATGATTAAAATAACAGAGGTTGCATTGTTGTAAAATGTGACATTGAAAAGTATTGAAAAATCTAAGATTTTGACGGATCTTTTTCCCAGAGCAGTCAGACACCATGAGGGGAGAATCACAAGCTTAAATAAGAAGACTGTTGTTGGCTCTGTCATCGTCTTGGTTTAGAAAACAAGAAATCCGGTCTCATATGAACCAGGGGAGTAATAGATGTATTTTGTTTTCTGTTTGTCTGAACATTTCTCATGTTGGCTGAAATGCCCTTGATTGAGGAAGTCGACAAAATGAGGGTGATGAAGCAATCACGGTGTCCTTGTGACAGGTCTGAGAGTGGCTGCTGCTTTGAAATCATGAATCTGGCAAAATGAGGCATAAACAGAAGACACAACACTCTCACACGGAATAACAACAACAAAAAACAAATTATGTTTCAGTCCGGTGATTTTACCGAGTCACTGGACTGAAGCTAAAGGTTAATCAGATGTGGTGTAGCGGTGCAGGTTACTGGCTGCACAATGTTTTGGTGTCTCTCTGCCCGTTTTATGTAAAACTGGAGGAGAAACATTCAGTGCGTAGAAAAAGAGTCTCTCTTACTGAGTGGAGGCGATTGAAACATTTGAGTGGATGTGGTCTCTATGATCTCCCCTATGATCAGGGGAGTCCTTTTCTATCACATGGAGGATTCAAATTAGCACAGATGTTTGGATTAACTTCATTCGTTCTGATTTATTTTCCAAGGACAAGACATGAAAATAAACTATTATTGAGCATCGACATCATGAAAGAACCTGTTCCTGGAGAAAATACAAAGCCCAAGAGAGAGGACAAGGAAGAAGGCGATAATAAACAGGTTGTTATTTTTTCAGGTCAGGTTCTAAACTGGAAAACTGCAGCAGATAAATCACAGCACCACTCAGAAGATAAACATTTACTTTTGATAAACCTCTAACCTATATGAGGACTGTTCATTCACAGCTGGCTGAATGCAGACCTCCTCACAGCAGACTGGGGATGATACAGGACAGAGTCTGTATTCTGACTGACTTGAGCTCATCTGTAACATGAACACACACCACTTCTATGTGTATGTGTGGAAGAACCAAACTCTCTGGGCCTGATTTCCAAAAGGTTTGAACACCTAAACCTGTCCAGAGAGATGAAAACATACCGCCTTCACATGAAAGGGTTAAATGCTCCCCTAACTGGGCTGCAGAGCAAACAGCGTCTCTGTGCGTTGATGGTCGTTGCACTATTGTAAATCAGCCATTGAATATACATTTGGGGTAAAAGTGTACTTCTTTGTAAAAGAGACTCATTGCAAAGAAAACCTAATCCACCGAGAATGGTGCTAAAAGCCACATGCAGTTAGTGTGAAACATTTACTGTCTACTGAGAGTTGGTGGTAACTGCACCGCACTATTTATAAGGAATGTCACACGCAAACTTTCCACCAATGAGAACTCCCCTCTTCATGTTTTGAAAATAAATGATTTCTAAATAAATCTATAAATGTTACACTGCCATAACAGTTTTTTAAGAATCAGAGGTTAAATCAATCCTCGCCATGTGGACAGAATCGAGCTCTGTCGGGCTGAGAATGCGCAGAAGAGAGAGCAGAAGCTGACAGCTAACCCCCCACGTTCAGACGCAAAACAAGAACAAACTGCATGACACAGAACAATTCTATGGGCTTGTTTGCGCTATAAAATGATGAGCACAACATCATTTGTGAATTACGTCTTGAAAAGGTGCAGATACCAGGCGCAATTTCTGCCCAAGTTTTTGGAGATATTCTTAGTGAACACCCCTTTGGGATTTGTTTGTGCCAATGCCTGTTGTCTTCACCAAATACATTATATTCAAATTTGTTATAAGTGTAATTGAGACAGAAAGTGATGGAGTTTATAAAAATACAATAGATTCTTCTAGAAAATCAAATGCATCACAAAACTAGTTCCTAAGATTTAAATCAACGTAAGACAAAATCAAACTCGCTGAAAGTCACCACTTCAACAATCCCCTGCAACTTACACAGCCTCATCATGATGGTTTTAAGGATACTGATTTCCCAGTCAAATTTTTAGATATTATTGTGATGGTACTCTTTGGATTTGCATACCAATACAAATCAAATAATAAAATCTTGAAACCGAATACGTTCAGATTCTGATGGAAGTTGCCAAAGGAATCTTTGCTCTATGTGAGACCTTTTCAGTGTCTAAAATAGACACCGAAAAAAGAAAAACATAAACGTGAAAGGACTTTAAATCAACACTGTTTAAGCTAATATTCATCATGTGTAATTACTTTACATCTCTGGCACATAAAGGACAACAAACAGACTACATAAAGTTTGATGGTGAGACATAAGGCTGAGATTTAAAGGATAGAAATGTGCAGTATTCTTACAAATAAAAGGTTTTGACCTTTTGGTTTAAAATAAATATGTATCAGCTGAGGCTCTAATGAGTTTGCTAGAGCGTCCACCTTTGAGCAGACGCTAATGAGGCGCATTATTATGTACAGTAAAAACAGGCTCTCAGCTTCATAACAAGACACTTAGAGTCATAATGTGTTCTAGTGAAACATTAGGACATGAGGCAAGTACAGGCAAAGTCCTTGTGGTGACTGTATGCTGGGTACTCTCTCATTGGTCAGAGCCTCCAACACTACGGCAGTCCATCAGTTGAAGCCAGGAGGCTTTTTTTAAGCAATAAATTAAGAGATTTTCTTTGCATGTCCCTGAGATGTTAACACAAAAGGATGGACAGTCGGATGTAACGAAACACAATGTCTCCAGCATCCAAGAACAAAGTCACAATATGTGTCGTATCTTACCTCTGTATCGTGATACATATCGTATCGTGGGGTTGTGGGAAATACCCAGCCCGATTAAACAAACATGCAGAATATAGCCGTCTGTTTGCGTCTCTCTGTCCCCTCTTTTCAAACTGTTCCAAACTGAGAGAGTGCTGAAGTCATGACAAGGACACCGAGTGAACAAGTCAATGCCAGACCCCGAGTGCACCCGCTGGTCAGGAAACATCGTGGGTGTGTTTGATTGGGGTCACTTAGCTCGAAAGGGAAGTGCATTAAGTTGGTGATTAATTAAGGTAGATGCCACCTTTGTAAAAAAAAAAAAAAAGCTGCTGCTTTTCTGAACCACAACCCATTCTTCTTCATTCATTTAATGCGTTAGTGTGCAGTTTTAATCCTGTTGTCTCCCTGCGTGCTCTGTCTCTTTGACCCCTGGACACTATGGCAGTATGTTTTTGTTTTTTTTAACCAAACAGCTCGGTGTCCTCCTGCATCCAGCTGGAGTCGGTGCTCTGCCCTCCTGTGGCTGCACACACTCTACCAGCAGCAGCAGCTTCTTCTCTGCTGCAGCATCTGAGGCCACTATCTGTTCATCCATTTTTCACATGGTTCATCCTTCTCTTGGTTGTTTTTCTTTAACTCAGATTGCTTCAAATGAAAGCACAGTGTCAATTTCAGCTAATCTTAGTTAAAATCTCACAATATCATTGCATGTTTGGCAACCATGGCAACAACAAAAAAAGTCCTGTAGTCACCAAATGTTGGCTAATTTCTTGTTTGACATCACTAAAAATTGCAAGCGATCTTCTTCACACTGTCTCAATTGCACAAATAAAATGGAAGAATTTTGGAACCGCAACACTGCTGATGTATTTTTATAGTTTAGACTCTTTCTCTCTCTGCAGCTTTAGGTTAAAAATACAGCTGACGAATTAAAGTTGTTCCCAAGCTTCTGCACTTTTTGATGCTTTCCATCAGTGAAATAATGGAGATCATTCGTGGTTTTTTTTTAAATTTTGTTTTGAAGATATTTTTTTTTCTTTTTGCCTTTATTAGATAGCACAGCTGAAGAGAGACAGGATGTGTTAGGAGGAGAGAGTGGGGGACGACATGCAGCAAAGGGCCTATAGGTCGGATTCGAACCCACGGCCGCTGGGCTGAAGGCTATTGCCTCCATACATGGGGAGCACATCATACCTGCCTTTTGAGGAATTTCATTTCTTTTGGTCAGTGAAAATTATACAAAAAATAAATAAATAAAAAATTTGTTAACGCGTAAGAATCTCTGATTTAAAAAAAAATTTTTTAAACAAAAACAGAAAATTTCATCATGAACAGAAAAACTATTTTTGATTATATTTTTTTTGCATCAGATACCAAATCATCTTGGCAGTGATGTTATTCTGAATGATTTGCCGAGCTGTGTTTTAAAACATTTTTTACAGTGACTGAACGATCAATAAAAACACGTATTTCATCAGAGAGGGACGTGAGTCTTATATAAGCTCCCTATAGATGACTGCTTTTCAAGGTTATTTATTGATTTTTTTTTTTTAAACTCTTTTTCTTATATACACACACAATGGTGACAGCAAAGGATTCTTATTAGTTGATATTAAAATCAAAGTGTATCCAACTAAATCTGGTTTGAATGGACGCATAACAAAAGGAACATAAAATATAAATCTCAAAATAAACTTTAATTCACAACACTTTCATTTGATTTCATTAAGACTTTTTTATACTTTAATTTGTCATGTTTTATGTTGATTTTCTTTACACTCAAAGTGAGAATTATTTAATTATCTTGAAATGTGCTCTTCAGTCAAGGACGGAGACGACAGCAGCGTGTCTGATGTTCAGATTAAAGAGGCGGAGGCGCAGTGGAGGAAGAGACCCACAGAGGATGAAAGAGGGACGTGGCTGAAAGAGTCAAAGGTAGGAAATGTTGACGACACACAGAAGTGTTCCCTGCTGTACACGTTAACACACAAACATGTTTGTTCACGCGGATTCTTCACTTCCTGTGTTCTCTGATCCTCACGAGTCCCAGAGTCGCCGAGCGGAGAGTTCACACAGAACCAACACATCCGAGAGTTTCAGCCTGACTGAGCACCAACGAGCACGCTCTAATGTCATCAACCAGCACACCACCAGCCCCGGCATGTGTGTGTGTGTGTGTGTGTGTGTGTGTGTGTGTGTGTGTGTGTGTGTGTGTGTGTGTGTGTGTGTGTGTGTGTAGAAATGTTAATGTAACCAGTCAGTCAGCTACAAGCCCCCTCGTTCAGTGCAGGGTGGCATTGACCTTCGAAAACCCTTGTAAACACACGTACACACACACACACACACACACACACACACACACACACACACACACACACACACACACACACACACACACACACACATTTTGGCTGTGTGCTTCTTTGCTGGATGGCTGATTACATTAAAGCACTGACATTGTTGAGTTCCGGTGCGTTCACGTGTTACATGCTAATCCAAGAGCACAAAAAATCAAATACATTCAGAGCTTTTCCAAAAATCTATCAAAAGTTCAAACTCCAAAACTCCAAAGTATTTATGTATTTTTTTCATCAAAAGACAAAAATAAAAATAAATACATGCAAGGTTTAACTATAGACCAAGCCTGTTGACTTCATGTTGATGTATAAAAAAATACAATATGAAAGGTAAAAAAAACATAATATATTTCAAACATACCGGACATACACACTGATCCCAAAAAAAACAAACAAAAAAAACAACGTAAAACGCTGTAGTTTACATGCCAGGCCAGGAGTTGACGCTGTGACTGTGTAATGGAACAACACGGGTGGGCCTACATACTCTTCATTCTACAGAGAGGTGAGGTTTAAACTACAAACATGGCGACTTCAAAGGGACTACAAAGAGAGTCAATTTCAAAAAAGGTTTTACTGGGAGTCATGCAGTCGTCACATAAAGAACTCGGGAATCTGCCATTGTTGTGGTAGTTCACCTACTCTCGCATGGCTATTGACTGAAAGCATTATGCACATGTGTGAAAAGTCTCTGTTTTCAGAAGCATATTGAGAATTTCCATGACGATGGAGACATTACTGTTTTTTTTAAGTTTGCAATTTGGAAAACCATTCTCTAAATCTTTGCATTGTCAGGCATCAAAAATGGCGTTGTCATGTGTACAAACAAACAGCCCAAACGCAACCAAAGATTACAGGTTTTTTTTGGTGCATTTTGTGCCTTTATTAGAGAGATAGGACAGTGAATAGAGTTGGAAATCAGGCAGAAAGAGAGTAGGGAATGACAAGCGGGAAGGGAGCCACAGGTTGGATTTGAACCTGGACCTTCCGCTTGGAGGACTGCAGCCTCCATACATGGGGCGCACGCTCTGACCACTGCGCCACCAGCGCACCAGAGATTATGATTTTGTTAACGCTCAAGGGCCTCCCTGTAGAACTCCAGAAGTGACCTTGAAACTCTCAAGCAACCAGACCAACTTCTACACTTTGGTCTGCACCGACTTGAACCGGCCACAGAAGTCCCTACAAACTGAGCTATACTGCTGCCCACCATGTTGGACATATTTCTGACATGTTTTATATATCTTGTGCTTAAATTCTGCATACAAGCAACAGCATCACTCAAATGTTCTCCCCAGGGATAAATCAAGTATTTCTGATTCTGATTCTTGGACAACAATTCTGAGATGAAGACGTGTGGTGCCTAAACTGTTTACACAGAAGAAAGAGACAAGCTGCGAAAGGAGTAAATATTACAAATTAATCTTAGCTGCTGTCAGATAAAAGAGACATTTCTGAACATATTGCTTGTTTATTGAAGGCGTGTATGATCCACCTTTGGGCACTATGACTTAAACCTGTGCATAGGGAGCATTTGACTGGAGTTACTGGAGCAATATAAAATCTCTGGGTATGGAAGGAAGCTTCTCCCAGAGGAGAGCTGTGGAGTGAAGTCAGAGAGGGAACATTAAAAGGGACGAACACGAGGGGGTGTAGATCACAGGGAGAGGAGGTGAGCTCATCCTTACGTCACAGTCGAGCATGACTCGTTAAAAGAAGATCTAAAAACTGATTTATTTATTTTTTCACATGAGTCACCCCGCAACTGCAGCAGTTTGTGCAGCGCTCATGTCTTCAAATCAGTTCATGTGCAATTATTTCAGAGCTTCATGTTCTTCTGTAAATGTTCAAAAGAGAAAAATGTTAGTGGGCTTGTTTTTTGTTTTTTTTTAATCACTGCAGGAGCGTCCGCAGAAATGGCTGGGACCCTGAAAGGTCCAGTGAATAGGCCCTCCCAAAATAGTCTCCTGACTCCTCAAAGCACTTTCACACCGCAGGTCACACCGACACATTCACACACTGATGGCCGAGGCTGCTATGTAACGTGACCATCACCATTAACTAATCCCATTCGTCCACATTCAGTACTCGCTGACGAAGTAGCAACTCGGGGTTCAGTGTCCTGCCCAAGGACAGAGTGGACATGTTCTAACAGGAGCTGGGGATTGAACCCTCAACCTTCCATTTGAGAGACGACTGACCACTGAGTACCACTGAGCCACAGCCGCCTCAACAACTGCTTGAATAATCTCTGAGAAAGCTGCATACAAACAAAAATCTGCAGTAAAAACTTGTAAATTTACTACAAATGAAATCACATGTAGAGGAAAGAACTGCAAAGTCACAAAAATGTGACAATGAAAATTATTTCAGAGAACAGAGCGTTAAATTCACAAGAAAACAACTTTAATACTCTCTGAGTTGAAATTATGCAATCATACATCATTTAAAAAAACATTAAAAAAGTAAAGGTCTTAAATATTTCTGTAAAAAATGTGCAAGAAAATGTCAAATGTCTAAGAAGAAAAGCTGCTTGAATATTCCCAGAGATTTAAGTGCTATAAATAAAAACTGGAAAAATATCTGAGTTACAGAATACAAACGAAAGATCGTCTAAATAAACTCACATACACAGAAATAATTGAAATGTACATTTAAAAACTGAACTATATCTGGAAGTACAAAATAAAAATAAAAATATGAAATATCTGTGAACAAAGGTGTAGAAGAAAACCACTTGAGTATTCTCGGAATGTATATGTGTTCAGAGATGTTTCAGAAAAACTCAAATGTTTGCGAAGCATTCCGTTTTTAAGAGTAGAAACTTCATTATTTTCTATAAAAATATTTTGCAAGAACAACTCAAATCTCTTAGAAAAAGCAGCATGAAGATTCTCTGAGATTTCAGAATAAAGTTCTAAATTAGCGCGAGAGAGAAAAATGAATTCTGTCATAATAATGAAGTGACATTTTTATAAAAAAACAAAAACGTACTATGTGTTCTCGTAATCAAAGTGAATATTTGAACACGTCGAGCATGTGAGTAAAGTAAAGCAGCAGAGAACAGAGTCCAGTCCCACCTCTGCTGATTAACCCTTTCATCTCCATCACTCTGCTGTGTTTACGTCATGACGTCATTACTTTAAATATTTCTAACTGTTAGTATCTCTTCAATCTGAACCAAACTCAAACTGAGATGCAGAGCGATGTGAGCGATCCTCTTGCTCTTCAGTTTGATTAGAGATGAATTCAAAGGGGATTAAGTGAAGACCGCTCTCCTGCGGCCGTTTCACGTCTGCCCGCTGTCGGTCACATTTCACAGGGTTAAAAAGTCCCTGCCATCATCCTCTTTATCCTCATCGAGAGGATACCCAACTGTACCCAACTTACTCACAACAGTGTTATTTATGTCGTGGCATCACTGTTTCCTTGGCAACAACGAGCAATTTTTTAAAATATCTAATACATATTTTAAAGTTGTAACAAAGTGACGTCGGTAAACTTGTGTTTCCCTTTAAATTCTACACGGGGTTTCTGCACACTTTTCTTGAATCAAAACATTTTTGGAAGATTTTGTAGATCCAAACAAAGAAAATGAATTCCATTATTGCACCGCGTAGTGTCCATCCTTTTTAGATTTAACGTGGGACTGAACCGCTTTGATTCTCATTCTCCAAAGTTTGACAAATGCATCCTAATTATTGATTGACCACCTCTGCCAATCATTTCCTGTATTTTTCATCTTCCAGTGAAATGTCCTTGAACTTGCATTTCCCCGTTTTCTCCTTCAACTCTCTTGTGTTCACAGTTTGTGAAAGTATCCGTACCCCCGACGTAAACAGTGTGAATCATTACAGTGTAGACTTGATCTAACATTCATGTCTCAAAGTCATCTCAAATTTAAAGACATTTTATGACCTTAAATTTAAAGAAAGTGAATTTAAGGTTTTTTAAGGCTCCGTCAGAAAACCGCTATCAAACAAAGCAATACAATTACAGAGGAAAAAGGAGAAAAATATATTTATTCTACACTTTGATATAGTCACAAAACCAATTAAAGTAAGAAAAATAAGTCTGCAGAAAGTTCAGTTTTCGTAGGTGCAGGTTGTCAGATTGCGTTGAAATGATTTCTGCCGGTTTGTTTCCATGACCCTGAATGACTTTGTGAAACAAGCTTAAACAAAACTATGCATTATTTCAAATAACTAGAGTGCAGACTGGCTTTCCATCATCTATAGATGTACACAAATAATTTATTTCTCTGACCTTGTGAGAATCTCTAAGGCATACACATGAATGTAGTTATTGTAAACTTCACGATATGCATCGATATATTTGCTCCTGAGGAAGACAATGAAACAACTTGAACTTCCTTCTGGTCTCTGTTTTCTGCATCTCTGCTCCCTCAGTGATGTGAACACTGCACCCTGAAGACGGACAGAAAGATCTACGGAAGCCCAGGAGGAACAGAAGCCGCAAAGGGTGCACACTTTTAAATACCAATTACTCTGAGATAAAACTCACAACTTATTAACATAATTAAGTGATGAATACAATTCTAAGATATGACTTGTAAACCAGATTAAATGACAAGAGTCCATTTTGAACACATTAACTCGAAGGAGTAACATGAGAACACTGAGAACGCTGAGACAGCCTGCAGGTCCTGAAACAGGTCCACGTCCTGCGCCGTGCTGCAGGCTGCATAACGTGGATATGAAATATAGATGGAGAGAACATGGCGCTGCCTCTGTTTGTCTTCTGTGTAACTTTAAAGTATGGAAAATATTAGTTTAAACGTTAAACGTTAAATATAAATTTTACTTTTTGCAACAATTTCAACACTCAGCTACAAAACAGAAAATACATTCTCAAGAATTAAAAACACAGTAGCATGTACTAAACTCCGAACAAAACATTTTCTTTCTGCTGATATCCAGAGAAAATTAAAGAAATACACATCTACTAGACACACACACACACACACACACACACACACACACACACACACACAGGCTCCACTGTTGGACAAAAGGTTCATTTATGAAGCGCCAGGTAGCTTTCATCAGCTGGATCCTCAGTCTGAGCACTCCCTGGATAATACACACACACACACGCGCGCACACACACACACACACACACACACACACACACACACACACACACACACACACACACACACATAGTGTGTGCAATGCGGATGAATCTTCAGTTTGAGGGCTCTCATGGTAGTTATTAAACACACAAAAAGACACACACACACACACACACACACACACACACACACACACACACACACACACACACACACACACAAACACACACTGAGTACAGCCAACCTCCTACATACAACATGGACACACAAAGCCCACTTTCAAGTCCTTTCTACAGCATTTTGATACACACACACACATTCAATCAGCTCATCACGGTGTGTTGAATAAAATGTGGTCATAGTGTCATTATTATGCTTTGTGTGTAGAAAAACCCACACACACACACACACACACACACACACACACACACACACACACACACACACACACAAACACACACACACACACACACACACAGGTAAAATAACCTGCCACTCATTCAGTGAGAAACACACTCACACTTCTGATCTTTAACAACATACAGAGACTAAAATCATTTTTAAATCCTTTTTTTTTTATTTTAAATCTTGCGAAAATAAAAATGTAATTTTCACTAAAAATCTCATGAATCTTTAAATCCATCTTTAAATCAAAGCAGTGTCACCTCAAGTCAGCGGATTCTAAAAAATAAAAAAATAGATATATATAAATTTTGTCTCTGCTGACAGAATAACATGAAAACATTTAACATCGCCTGCAATCACACGCAGGATGATGCAGGTGCTGTGTCTCTTGTTTCTGTTTGTGTATATTTGTAAAGATGTTTTTAACTGTTTGTAAGGCAAACAGGATGAGATGTCACAATAAGCAGCTTGATATATTTAGAACATCTATATGTCTATTTTTCTGGAGTGTCCTGATTTGTAGAAGTTCACGCTGTATGATGCACTGAAAATAATTAATAGTGATAGTCGTTCGCTTTAGTTGCCGATGCTTGCGGTGTTTTTGACTGAGCTGCACTTCAACATATCTGAGAAAAAAACATCAGTGAAGAGAGAAACCAGGACAAACCGTTGAGTTATGTAAAATATCATCTAGACTTTTTACTGCTGAAACAAAGAAATAATCTCCAAATGCACGTACAGTATTTTAAAATAACTCTTCTTCTTCGTTGGTGTTTAATGAGGACGCAGCCTGAGCCATCTGTGAAGCTAACAGCATGGAGGACAGAGCGCTGCTGCTGCTGAGCTACAGAGTCGACGCAAACATTACCCAGCTTCTATTCAGACGCTTTTCAAAGGCAGGTTTGACTCCTCCTAGTTCAGATTTAAACAAGCACCGTCTCTCTCTGTACTTCAGCTGATGCTTCTTTAACCTAAAATAACTTCACCTGACGACAGTGAGTTGTTCCTTTGTGTGCAGACGCTGCGGTTTATAAAAGATCGGCGAGAACAGAAGCTAAAAAAAATCACATTAGTTTGTGAGATGCATCGACACATGTCCAAACAATTTGATTAAATGGACATTCTAGATTTTGAATAATTATCGCCATGTTGACATCACTGCTTCGAAATGATGTCAATAAATAGCCTGTTTCACACAAGCAGCAATGTCAATAATAAACACAAATCAAGAGCTTCAGAGATTTGTGATTTGATCAATCAGCTGACTGAAAGAAAGTCATTTGACAACAATTTTTTGTAATCCCTGAATCATTTATGTGATTTATTAAGCAATAACATAAAGGGTTTGTTCGTTGAAGCTTCTGAAATGCACTGATTTGTTGATTTTAGTCATCATTTTTGATAAAAAAAAACAATTTTCGGGAGATTTTGAACTGTGGTTTTGACAAAAGAAGCGATTGGAAGACGCTACCTGAGACTGGGAAATTGAAATGAGCTTCGTTCACAGCTCTTTTTATAAAAAATCTTGAGAACTTTTTTTTTTTTTTAAATCATCATCAGAGGAAGCAACTGTTTGTTACAAAATTACACTGCAGAATAAATATACTGTATATATACTGTATATGCCTCCACATCCAACAGAGCACGACATTTCCTCACTTCTCATCACGAGCATGAAATGATGACACAACGTATCGTCTCCACTCTCTTTCATTGAAACCTTTCTATCAATGACATCAGACAGTTGGATGCAGAGAGCGCTGAAAAGCATCAAAACAACAAAGTGATAAAAGATGTATTTTAATGAAAAAGGTCAGACCTTTTAAAAGAGGATTAGCTCAAAGTAAACACACTTGTCACCTTCACAGAGCTCCGCTGAAAGCAACAACAGTGCAGCACAGTATTCTACACTCTCATTTCTGAGCACTATGCTGCAATTTAATCTCAATTCCTGCACACTGAAGTCAAGATTTTACAGGAAATTTCACATTGATTAAAAATGATCACCAAAGTGCGTACTAATATCTTCTGTACCTGCACACAGAGGGAAGGTGGAGATACCAAGGACGTGCGTTAATGTTTCAGAAGAAGAGAAGGCGAGACCAAACGGCAAACAGTACCCGGGAATACGAGGTCAAAGCGTTTCCCACAGCCGCTGTGCATACGTCCACAAGTCAAGTGACAGAAAAAGATGAAATGGAGGAAATATTTACAGAAAAGTGTTCTCAAAAACCTGTTGGGCAAGGGCGGAAATTTACTTAACTACCCAACATTGCAGAAGAGAGTACGCCAAGAGAGAAGCCTCTCAGTGCATACCTTGCTGGCTCACGCTCACACACACACACACCCACACCCCCCCACACCCCCCCACACACACACACACACACACACACACACACACACACACACACACACACACACACACACACACACACACACACTTCCACACACACACTTCCACACACACTCACAAGACAAGACATTTCTGGAACAAGGTTTATTACTGCAAATTTAGTTCAGGCATTAAGTAATCCTAGCCAGTAATCCTATTTCAAAGTGGGCTCCTGTTTGAAATCGATACCAGGATGGAGGTTAAACCCCAACAACTCTAATTATATTATATATTATATTATGTGTCAGTGGTTACATTACATGCACAAACTCTTAAAAGTTGACACATTTCATTTTCACATTATTTCATTCACTATAAATTGCCACTGTATGCAGGAGGATAAAGCTCACTCCTCTTTACAGCAGGATGGTTTAAAAGTGCATTTATAAAATCATGAGAATATCTTCCCAAAAAGCAGGCTGAGAGTTTATTTCATCAGGATAGAAATTGTGTTAGAAATCTTGGCGATACGGTGTTCGTGCATGCACAAAAAGACACACTGGCATTCACTTTGATTTGCATGTGTTGCCAAGGCTAAATTATTGAATTTGGGATTTTTTTATTTTATTTTCTTCCCCCTCCTCTTATCTGACGTTTCAATCTCCCTCCATACATACACTCAGATATCAAACATTCCCAAGTGAAAACAATCGACTTCATCTCTGCCAAACATTGCGCTGTAATCTGTCTCTATAAACTGCCTCTAAAACGCGTCATGAACTGTGTTGCATCGACAAATTTCAAGAACGTAGCCTGCAGATCGCCATGATTTCCATTCAGAAAAACAGTCAATTTAACTCTCGCTGCCCTAACAGCAATTATAATAAGCTTATTAAATCCAAATCAGAGGCTTTTTTCTTAATATTCATGACACAGGCCCTCTTACGGGGTATACATCGCAGAAAACGCCGACATGTTTAAATTAAAATCAACTTTTAAATCCGGTAACATTGCTCACTCGCTCATGTTGTTGCACAGTTTAAGGGTTAATATAAGGAGGACCAATTAGAAAAGTTAGAATTGTATAAACACGTGGTGATTGCTCGTTTTTATTGGTGCCTAAATGAATCGCGGAGGATTACATTGAGGCGCTCTCTGAACATGGTGTGTGATGCGTATCGACATGTGGAGCAGCGCTGACCTGCCATTTTATACCGGAGAGGATGGCATCTGTCGTGGAAACAACACAGAGTCACCCCGGTGTGCTGCTCAGATATTCAAATATTTTTGTTTGTTTTATTCTAAATGTCTGCTTCTGTTTCTTTTCCTTTTTTTTCCTACAGATTTATTGTCAGTGAGGTCTGTCCTACCTGTGCGTCCCGATGCTGGGGGGGGGGATCCTCCTCTGCTAGTTTACGACCTCCGTCTGTAGCCGCTTGTTGTGTTGTTTTCTTCCACTTTCCTCCGACAAAACAAACTCCCACTTGTTCGGATTTTCAACTTCAACCTTTATGTTGCTCCGAGCAAAAGGAAATAAAAACAAGAAAAGCGCACTCAGAGCTCCATGTTCTCAACGTCCGTCGGTTCTACTTTACTTTCTAACCGCTTTGATGAGCGGAAGTCTTAAGAAAGAAAAAAAAAGGCGAGTTTCCTCCTTTCAAAACACTGTTAGTACTTTAAAAATTAATCGATTTTTTTTTTTTGTATTGTTGGAGCAAAGAAAAAAAAAAAGAGGAAAGGCTCGAGGAGTCCAAGGCAGCTCGGCGCGCGCGGCTGTCAGAGCAGCGCACGCGAAATGAACCGTTGTTGAAGAAAGATGAAACGCTCGCTTCTCGTCCGTCTTCAAAACTACAATGAAACTTACAGAGCTCAACGAATAATATCGATTTTCATCCCAAAGCGTCCTTTTCTATCCGGAAATAAACCGCTCAGCAGGTGAAACACCTTTTCCCCTTTGCTCTGCGCTTTCTTCTCGCGCTGTCCCGGCCGCCCGGCATACGCGGGGGGGAAACAGTCTCTGCAGCCCGAGACGTGAAGATGGAGAGAGAGAGAGAGAGAGGGAGGGAGAAGGAGCGAGAGAGCGCGCTCCGGTGAAACGGAGATCCGAGAGCGTCCTCTGTTACTGCTGCCCTCTGCGAGAGTGAGCCAGCTCATCTCCTCCCGGTAAAAGATGATGATACGCCAAGCGAGGCAGAAACGGAATGCTGGGGATCCCCTGCTGCGTCCAATCCTGACGTCTCTACCGGTGTGCCGGCTTGCGCGTGTGCGCAACAGCGACTGCGTGAGTGTGTGAGTGTGTGAGTGTGTGTGTGAGTGTGTGTGTGTGTGTGTGTGTGTGTGCGAGCAGCCTACATGAAGGATCGGTACGGGTGGTTGTTGTGGATTGGAGAGGGTGGGGGGGTCAGCCGTGACTTTGAACTGTGTGCCCTGACTGTGACAGGTGACGGCGGAGAGCAAGAGCAGCGCGAGCGCATAGTAAGACATCCGGTTAATGAGGTGTGTTTTTTCCACCCTGATTTTATTCTGACAGGATCCTCACGAGCTAAAAAAAAAAAAAAAAAAAATGGACTGTAAAAAAACTCAAGGACGACGTAACCGTACAGCTTTATTTATTATTTATTCAATCAAAATATATGTTGCCTAAATTAAATACATTTTGATATGTTGGCGTTCAAAATTAGTTTTCAAAGTTAGTCGAACAAAATGTGGTCATATTGCCATTATTATGCTTTGTGTATAGGAACACACACACACGCGCGCGCGCGCACACACACACACACACACACACACACACACACACACACACACACACACACACACACACACACACACACAAACAAATATCTCTTTCTCTTTCACACACGCACACATTCACCTAGAGCAGGGGTTTTCAAATATTTCAGCACGGGACCCCCACTCTCCATATTTTAGTAATTCATGGTAAGAATGGATAGTAGAAGAACACAAGTCATCTCCATGTTTAAACTGAAGGACTGAGTGGACGTACAACATTTAATTATAACACACGCAGGTGATGTGTGTGTGTGTGTGTGTGTGTGTGTGTGTGTGTGTGTGTGTGCGCGTGTGTGTGTGTGTGTGTGTGTGTGTGTGTGTGTGTGTGTGTGTGTGTGTGTGTGTGTGTGTGTGTGTGTGTGTGTGTGTGTGTGTGTGTGTGTGTGTGTGTGGGGGGGGGGTATTTATTCCTAGAGAGCAACAGACACCTACATTGATGCATTTATACAAACTTACATTTAAGGTTTCATCAATTTCATCTCTGCATGAATCTGAATTGATGACATTAGTTTCATTTTAAATTGGAATACTTTTTTTTAAATGTGTTTTCACAATAATGGGTCAAATATGCAATGTTAAATTATTTCAAAAAATTGTGTTGTTTTTAGGAGGCATCTCACAGTGTCTCACGACCCCCCAGGGGGTCTTGACCCATACTTTGGGAACCACTGACCTAGAGGATCAACAGACACCTCTGCAGCTGTTTCTCAGTCGCTGGTTGTTAAAATAAAAAGTCAGAAGCCACGGAAATGTGAATCTACTGAAAATGCAGTAAAAGAAAATATTGTGTTTAAGAAACAAACTCCATCTTTCAGATTATGACCGAAAACTTAACTCTAAAAAAATGGAAACCTTTTTTAAATCTGGTTTACACCAAAGACTGAAAATGTTTCCTGCTGATTGTAGGATTCTTTTGTTGTTGAATTGAACATATACCCATGAACTTGCTAATAATATTTTGGTATTTTCACGGAAAAATTCTTCTCCTGTTCCTCCATGATAGATTCTTTGAAATGTTGCAGGATTGCTTCACTACAGCAGGTACCCAGTCACACAGAAGAAACACACACACACACACGCACACACACACACTGAGGCAGCAGAGCGCTGGAGGAGTTGTAAGCTACAGCGAACAACTCACGTACTAGTAGAGCCTCAATCTCTTTCCTACAATATTAAAATATTTTAGTATTTGATGTTAATTTTATTTAATATTTATTTCTATAGGTCTAATATGAAGCAAGTAAACTGATGCCACAAAGAGCAGCATTTATAGCTGAAGCTCATTCGCAATGTCCGTGCCTAGATGGGACTTGAAAGCACATCAAATTGCACAACAAACACGCCAGAGAATAATAAGACAGAACGTTAAATGATATGAAATATCACACCATAGAACAAAGTCACACATGAAGCACACGGCCATGCATGACTACAGGACTATAGTCTTTAAAAACAGCTTCAGTTTGAGTCCGGTTTGAGCTCTGCAGGTAGAGCACTCCCTGAACAGAAACATCTGTTTGTCCAAGAGAAGATTTACCAAAGGGATCCGTACAGGCTCCATTAGACGCTCCACCTGTTACAGAACCTGATACTGAAATGAAAAGTAACAGTTAATAGCCTTTAAATGTATCAAGCAGTTAGTAGGCTAGTAGCAGCTAAAGTCATGAACCATCCTTCAATCTGCCTTTTGCGAGCTAGCATGTAACAGTGGGGACCTGCAGACAGACAGGAAACACCTCTGCATTGGGTTTGAAAACACAGCTTCCATTGCATCGTTGCCTTTGTTGTTGATGTTATCTAGATGTATTTGCATTATGGATACAAGCCGTTTCTCGTATTATGAATTTTTTGCTTTTATGCATGGTGTAGTCCTGAGTGAATCAGCGAGGATCATTTCTAACATGTTAAATAAATAAAAGCAATGGAAATCTCTAAATAAATTGAAATTATTTACATTTGAATTATTGATTTAATTTGTAAAACCCCATCTATCTTCCGGAATTGCATATTTATTGACGTTTCTTGTTTTTTTTGTTTGACCTCTGACCTTGTGCTTGCATGGGGCCCCTAGTAAACAAATCCTAAGGTAAGGTGAAATTGACTACATTCAAGATGCAAGCTGAGTTACAACTTAAACTTCCTGTATTTCTGCAGCATAAAAAGACAGCAAAGCCGCCTAAATACAGATTTAACTAAAGTATTGTTTAGTGTCTCATGTACCAAATTACTGCACAAATATCAATGGAGTACTGCAACTGTGAATAAGTGTGCATTACATTTGTTCACTGAAGCAAACATGGCGTATATGTATATTGTCTGTCCACGTTGTAGTTTGACGGGGAGACTCAGAACAAAAAAGTTCTAGACAAACAGTAACCCCACAAATCATGGTGCGTTGGCTTGTTAATTTTGCTCAAAAAAAAGACAAACAAGAAGGCTTTCTTTGTGCTGCCTGCATGAACGACTGCGTGCTTTCAGAGATCAGTGTGCTTCCTAAACAACCAGTCTGGCCTTCACTAAAGGAGGCATGCAAGGTAACAACTGTGGTAAAAAAAAGACTTTTATAAAAGAAAACAGTGTGGAAGAAAACAGCGAGGAGCAGACGACAGCACAGTCAGAGGTGGAGGAAAGAACATTTTTCTATAGTGACCAATGCAAGGCGAATGGTGAGTGCAGACAGAAAACACAAAGAACAAAGCTTGATGCATCCTGGAGAGATCATATTCAGACAGGTCGTATGGTATAAGAACAAAGGAAGCCATGCTGAAATGTAAATGGGGCTGGCGGAGAGAATTTGATGTATCTAACTATTGTTTTGTTGTAATTGCTGCAGTCGGTGAAGCAAATTTTCCCCTTGCGTTACAGGAAAACCAAAACGCTGCTGTGTCTCGGTTCATAACATCTTCCTGAAGCACACAGCTCGTTTTACTCCACCCCCCTTCTCCATGAACTGTGTCTGGATGAACATTCCTGCTGCTTCCAGCTGCAGGCTGACCAGGTCTCAGTTTGATGATCTGTTAGCTCGGATCAGAAGGATTTCTCTGTTAGACACCACCTACCAGTGTTCTGTTTCAGCTGTGGAACTGAGTGACAGTTTCCCTGTATCTAACAAGTCACACTAAAGTCAGGTGAAATCTGTCTCACTGCAGTACTATGAACTCACAATTAACAGATTTCACTGAGATGTAATGAAAATAAACAGGCTGAAAGGATGCTGAAATAACTACGTCAGGATGCTGACGCAAGACAGACATAAATTATTATTTTATTTTTATGAGGTTCTCATTGAATGAATTGTTCCAGACCCTATACAGTTACAGTGAACTCTGCATCAGCATAACACCTCACTGATAAATGAAAAAGTTAATTCTGGAGATAAAACTGAAGAAAAAAAAGTGAAGCTGCAGATAGTTTTAGAGGATAGAGTTTACTTGTTTGTTTAGTTAAGTGCTTTCTTCCAGTACCTGTATGTAAACTAAATATATCTTCTCTGCCCGTGAATCCACACTCAGTTATGTGACCCCATTGATAAACTAATGTTGGCCTTGTTGTATGCAAAGTGTGTTGTTTAATGTCGTGACCATTGTCAACAACCAATAGGAGCGGTCTCACAGTACCAAACAGGAAGCTGCAAACGCGTAAATGTCATGAAGAGGTGAAGGAACGTGTGTGACTCTCCTGGATTGTGGGGAAGAAAAGGAGAAACTGGTGGAGATGTGAAGAGAGCAAGAATGCCTCTTTGACATGTCCTCCTCTTTGTACCACGATAGAGTGGAGAAGGAAAAAAGGAGGACAGAAATTTCTGCGGCCCTTGGAATCCCCAGTGAGTACCACTAATGATCCTTCTGCAGGTTCGCATATGGAGCCGCGTTACAACTTTGCCTTTCTCTCGATAGTCAAATTTGATTGGCTTCTTGTGGTACAAAAAGGGGGGGGAGGGGGGGGGGGACACGTTAAAGAGGCATTCCTCCTCTCTCCCCATCTCCACCAGTTCCTCCTCCTTTACTGTTTTCTGCTCAAAGTTGTAGGACCGGAGAGCCTGGCGGTTATGTTGCCCGCCCCATGTACGGAGGCTGTAGTCGCCGTTGCAGCAGCCATGGGTTCGATTCAGGCCTCAGCCCTTCGCTTCATGTCATCCCCAGTTCTCTCCTCCCCACATTTCCTGTGTCTCCTCAGCTGTCCTATTGAAGAAAGGCAAAATGGCCCCCAGAAAAAAAAAAGTTATAGTTGTACATTTCCACCAGGTGCATGATATGGGAAATGACCTCAAAAGGAATCTAGTGACCTTGCAAGATCCCCAGTCTTAGTCTGTGACTATAAACTCTTTAAGTTGAGGACACACTGCCTTTAGATGTAAGAGGGCATAAGATGTTAGTATTTTTACAATTTTCTAGTGTTTGGAAGGCATGAGATGACCAAAGTTAATGTAACGTTTGATGGATAAAGAACGGGGCGATGACGTTTGTATCATGTGACGGTGTTGCCAGTGTTTTCTTTTCACACGTTTGTTTTTACTGTGAATGCGACTAATGAAACGTAGCAGTGCTATAAAGTTAAAAATGGTCATTACAGCGTCAGACTGTATTACTCGTCCACCATCCTGGTGTTTCCTTTTAATGTTACATGTCTCGCCTCCTGAGAACCCCGCCCCCCCCCCTCAGGGACATGTGTGAACGGCCAACTCAGGAAGATTTCAGCGGCAGGCTGTGCTGGAATAATCTCGAAATGATTAGGCATGTGTGTAAACAGCTGAAGTCTATTTATGATATTAACCTCATGTCAAATTATTAACAGCGCTAAATAATGGTGGAAGTATTTCACTCATTGTATCAAACGTGTTATTCTATCTTCTCAGCTCCAGAGTTTAATCAGACTCTTTCACTCACATCCACAGTAATCGTCCCCTCATGGGGAAACATCTCTCTCACAGTTTTGAACAGAGCACTTTGCATTTCAACTCGTAATTCTACATTCGTATTCCTCAGCAGAAGCCGCCTTGTTGAAACAAGTGAAACTAATTATTTTCTTCAGTCGAGACACATTTGAGTCACACAATACTGTTTGACAGTCGCAACGCAAAATACAGAACAATGCAACAAAGACTGTGTGAGCGTGTGTGCGTGTGTGCGTGTAAATATCTACTTAGGTGTGTTTTTTTATTTGTGAAGCTCGCCCACCCATGGCAAAGCAAGTCACTGTTTAACACAGCAGGTCATCCAGTCTCTGCTTTTTGAATTTGGACAAATATATCAAACACACACACACATACGAAAAAAGAGAAACACAGAAATTACACAAAGCATGCATCCACTTGCATGTTTTTGAACATGTTCCAACAATCGCCCATAAGCAGTTTTTCCTAGTCCAACACAAACACACATTCACACAAATTCACTTTCATGTGAATTAATGGTTACAATGAAAATACGTCTGAAGGGTTTGTTAAATCCCTTGCATTGTTTTTTTGAATCCATTGTGTTATTTTGTGACATTTCTCATTTTTATTCATTCAAAAGGATGTGCTGGTTCAAAGTCATCACAACACTCATTACTGCGACTGTAATGGGAAGAAAAGAAACATTTATAATCCATTGGTTCATGATTCAAGTGAGAGAATGTATTACATCAAATTAAATTTGAAGTGAAAAATGGAGCAGCAGAAACAATTTACACAAACATCAAACTCTTGGGCCTGGAGAGACTTCTGCTGGAAAAACCCAAAGCACTTCTTTATAAATCCTGAACAGAAATCTCAACAAAACCTAGAATTTCCTCAGGGTACATGCGTGCTGGAGTCTGTCACCACCACGGTTTTTCTATGTCTTACGGCGCACGTCATACTCCGCTGGGTCCCTTACGGGAGCATGACAGCAGAGGAGTGCAGCCGTGAGCAGCTGTACTCACTGGTTCAAAGGAACACAAGAGAACTACAAGTTAACAACGTGCAAACAACAGGTTACTTTGCTTTTTCAACGTTATGTGTTTTTCATTGTGTACCTGTTTGAGAGAGATACAATCGGGAGTCTGTAAATTGTGTTTTATTTTGAAATTGACTGGAAGCCCTGTGCGTTCCCTTTGACTTCCTGTCCAGTTTGATCTAGTCTGTGTAGCTGATCAGCTAGCCCGTGCTTTCAGAGGAATCCATCGAAAATAGACGGCCTTTATTTGGAACAAAGCAGAGCGGAGAGGCGCCGCTAGCATGCTCTGGAGACAGAACACAGTGTGCATTCCCGTACTTACTGTGTTCCCTACGGACTGAACAAAGACCATGCCTACCTCCCAAAGATTCTGCTGGTGAATATTAGAAAGGTTATTACAAAGTATTGGCTTCAGAAAACTTCCAGACAGCTGGCCTCTTTATTAATGGACCAATATCTAAAATACTTACTGAATTAAAAAAGTGACTTTTCGCTATCATCAGACATTAAGGGAACATGTTATGTTGAAGTGCTGGCTTCTCTGACAACAAGGCAGCAGCCAGTATGTCCTCCTTCTAAGTTTAGATTCTGGTCCTGAATGGTCTGGAATTGTTTGGACCAGAGAAGGTAGGTGGTTTTAAGGCACCCGAGTTTTCTGGTCAAATGTCAAACCAACAGGTGTTGCAGCGATGGAAGCAGCAAGAGAACTGGTTCAGATATAACTAATTCTACCCGGCCTAAAAAGCCTCTGCATGTTTCTAATAAGCTCCACGAGCAGAAATGTGCTAAAACTAGGATCAATATTGGAGACGCTTTTGAAAAATGGAGACTTAGAACACAGAAATGTTTCAAGACAGATGCAGAGCTGGCTAACAAAACACTGAAGCTTCAGCGTCTGCAACATGGCAACCTGTGTGCACATCGACTCTAGGGAGGAGGGGGAGAGAGACAGCTCTCCACAATGTTTCAATATTAGACCGCAGTACCAATTTTAAATGCTACATGTCAGACAAACCAATTACACCTTTAAGAACAGATGACCTGCTGCATGTGGCTCCAAAAACAACTGGGAGAATAACGGTGGAAAAAAATGGCATTTTAGTAAAACAGACCTTAAATGATTAACATACAAAATAAGTGCGATGACTTCTCCCTTGAACTCTCACTCCATGACCTCATACACACACTCCGAACAACAGTGTATCACTTCTTCTAATTAAAAATGTCAAAGTCAGTTTGAAGCCTGGGAAGCATTTATTAATCAGGGAAAAATCAAGGACACATGCGGAAAAGTCTTCAATAGTTCAATTGTTATTGTTAATAATATAATTAAACATAAACTAAAACTCTGCCTCACTTCCTGTGCGTGGATTTAAATACTTTTCTCACTTATCGGCCTGAATCACATCTCACAGAATGATCAGTGCACCTTTACAGCCGCTGCATTAATAGACTGAGCAAGGGACCCAGAAACCTCCTGAATCTCTGATGACAGCTGACCTGCACTCGTCCTGACAGCAGCACTCTCACCCCACCAGCTCGGCGCTCCGTCTCCAGTAAAGACGCCTCTATACCCGAGCCCGGCGCAGGCCTGAAAATTTAGGTTCAAGCCTGAGGCATTCAGGTCCCGCCTGAGACTGACAGCTTATGCAATTTCTTCAACCTGAAGCCAATGTGTAGAAATATCACTCAACCTCTCAGACACTCTCACGAGCCACCAAGCACACACCGATCGAGGATGAAAAACTGCACCCTGTTAAAAACAAATATTATTGCAACAGGGATTGGAAATTACAGCATGTAACTCAAACAACAAAGAGGAGAAACCTAAACTACTTTACAGAAGTCGTGTAAATAGAAAAGGATGCCGATTTGTGAGAGGGTGAGAAGGTGAAAGGAGAGCGCTCTCTGGACGAAGAAGAAAGAGACAAAGACGCAGAGGAGAGGAGAGTAAAGGAAATAAGAGAAGATGAGAGGAGACAAGGGGAGAGGAGAGAAGGAATGAAAGGAGTGAAGGCAAGATTAGAAGAAAGGAAAGGAAAAGAGAGTACAGAGGAGAGAAGGGGGTGACAGGTATCTGTGATTTAGCATGCCTGTGATTAATGTTTGTACTCTGAACTATGTTTGTAAGCTCCGAGTTGATGAGGCACATGTTTGAAAAAAAAAAACTACACAATGTGCTCAACTTTTCACCACTGAAATAAGAAATCAAGGCATGAAATCAAGTCACATAAATACACAAACATGTGTGGAATGAGTGTTTCTAAATATTAAAGTGAATAAAAATGAAGTAATTTAAAAATGTTGCCCAGCTTGAATGGCTGCCTTATTTGTCTGATGAAAGTGAACCACTAAAGATATTATTTTTTAATGTGTTTTTTATTTTTTTTACAGCTATAGAAGCATTCAACATTTTTTTCATTGTTTTTTTATTCAGTATTTCAAACACTGACATTAAAAGACGTGTCATAGACATGAAAAAGAGATCATGTTAGTTTGCAAATGCTTAGAAAAAGATGAACATATGATATGACATCAAAAACAGAAAATATCATCATTTTAGTCCTGGTCGAGACAGGCAGAGCATAAAGTCTGCTACAAAATATAATACAAGATACGTGCTGCATATGATTTTAATATAATAAAATACACGAAGAAAAGAGATGAACGAGTGAATGAGAGTTAAGGCTCGTGAAGTAAGATCCAAATGTCGTAAAAAAACTCTTCCTCTGATTTATTTTGTTCTTCTACCTTGAAGTGAACGCTTGACTTTATTCTCAACATGAAGACATTATTCTACAATGCAAACTCTACTCACTCGTCTCGTGATTTTTGATTGTTACTTTTTTTTATAAACTCTGATGTACTCAGTGCCACTTAGCAGTAATTCAAAAACTTTATACTGTCATGAAAGTTTCAGGAACTATGTTGCCAAAACGTCGAAGTGCAAAATAGTCAGATCATATTTTTCTCTCTACTGAGACACTGAAACTCACACTCTATTATGCAAGCACACACACACACACACACACACACACACACACACACTCTCAAACACACACACGTGTCCACACCAAACACCAAGAGAGACACCCACCAAATCTGACTCACTGACACACTGACACACCACATCTGGGGACATATCTGAAGGAAAATCATGCAGATTTATTCCTCCTATGGGTCAAAAGAGACAGAACCCATGGGAAGGTAGGGAGGGCGAGAGAGGGAGAGGATGAAGGAGGTGAGAATGAAAAACAGCGAGCGTGTGAGCCATTGGGAAAAAAAGGAATAAAATAATGAATGAAGGAGAAACGTACAGACAGAATAAAAAAAAAAGAAACCAAGGGACGGAAAGAAAGTGAGGCTGTTGTACAGACTTTTGGCCTGTGAGGAGCTGTCTGTGTACATGAATACCCTGGAGGCCCTTTGACACACACACACACACACACACACACACACACACACACACACACACACACCAAAAAAAAACCACACACACATACACACACTATGGCCTGTGGTCAGGCTGTGTGCTATGTACCACAGAGCGAAAGGACAGGTGTGTATTCAAGCGAAACCTCTCTCTATGTCACTGTCAGTGTGTGTGTGTGTGTGTGTATGTGTGTGTGTGTGTGTGTGTGTGTGTGTGTGTGTGTGTGTGTGTGTGTGTGTGTGTGTGTGTGTGTGCGCGTGTGTGTGTAGCTTCAGCTAAGGGTTATGCTCATATGTACATTCATTGCCGATGTGCACTCAACGATGTGCATGAATCTCCCTCCTGTCCTGTCACCCTCGCTCAAAAACACACACTCTTAGACACACACGCGTATGCAAAAGGTTTGTCATTGTGTCAGTAATCTATGGCATATCTAATGACAGCATACTCACACTCTCTTTGACACACACACACACACACACACACAGGAAAGCTTTCACATGACTGGAGCAGTGTTAGGACAAGTCAATGTCATTCCTCTGTGGCTGCATTTCTCTGTCTCTCTCTCTCTCTCTCTCTCTCTCTTTCCCCAGGCCTGAAGGATGTCCCCATCTCCTGCCAACTAGGACGTGGCACCCCCACCTCTAATCACACGGGTATCTGGCTGTGTGCACACGAACATGCCATCCAGCTGTAAGTGTGACCACGTGGTGTAAATGAATACCTCTGAGGCAATCATTTAGATTTTCTGGAAATGCAGAGACAGTTACTACCGACTGCTCGGACACTTTGATTTCATGTCTTTGTTCCTCACAGCTGGAGGTTTTTATTTTTGCCCTCAACAGGAATTGAGACCTCAGAGCGGCACAAGTCATGGTGCTGCAAACATAAAGTTAACAGACAGTTTTGCCTCACTTTTGTAAAAACCAGATGAGGTGGAGACTGGTTGTTTATCTTTATACACAGTCACTGGTTCACATTCTGTATTGTGGTCCATTCTGGATCTGAACCAGTCAAACTCTGCAAAGCCCAGTCCCTTCAGACTGAAACATGCTGCTTATTTCTTCCAGATGTACTCAAACCTTTTATGACCTTTCCACAATACCTTACATCTTCATCTTGTATTTATAACCACGGCATTTTCAGCCCAACTCTTTACTGTTTATTGTTTATGAGTTTATAGGTACAAATACCTTCTCAATACCTACAAATTACCGTTCTCACAAAATGTGCTTTTAGAGCATTGTGTGGGGGCGCGTTAGCTCAGTCTGTAGGCACTTGGGTTGTGAACCAGAGGTTCGCTAGTTCAAGTCCCGGTGTGGAGCAAAGTATGGAAGTTGGTCTGGTGGCTGGAGAGTTGCCAGGTCATTTCCTGTGCGCTCTGACATCTTTCCTTTAATGCATGTCCACAGGTCCTGTTTGTGAAGGTGTGTGTTTCAGGCCTGTGTGTGTGAGAAGCATGTCTCTCAATAACAGAGTGTAAACCAGAATTTCCCTCAGGGATTAATAAAGTATGAAACAGTTACATTAAAATGACAGTTATCTCCACGATTCGGTGACTAGGACTTCTATTTTTGTTGTTATGGTATCAAATCAGGTTTCTTTTTTTATTAATACATATATCAAAGTTATTTATATTATTTAAATTATTTAATTATGAAGTCAAATTTATATCAAGTTGAATTTTATTATAATTCGATACATACATACACACACATATAATTACATAAATATTTTTTTTTTTAGATTTAGATTCATACAATTTCAATAATTGTGTATTAGTATTATAATAATTATATTAATTTGTATTAATTTTCTATGTATTTAATCTTGTGTATTATGTTTATTTTAAATTACTATTTCATATAATTTTATTTGTGTATTTGACTTATTTTATATGGGATTCATTCATGTTTTTTTTTACATTTCTTTTGATTTTGACTTTTGATTATTTATATCATATTTGACATTTTATTTAATTTATCTTTTTCTTTTTTTCACTTTGATGAGTCGTTGGTTACAATGTCTCGTATCTTGACAGCCCTCATGTGTCGTGCGTTCATCGGGCTGTACTTTTGTAACAGAGAGGGACTTAACAGTATCATATTCATTCATCAGAGGCCAGTGTAGAATAAAACCTCTAACACGATATAAGTCAGAAGTGAGTTTTTCTCCTGCTGATTTCACACTGAAAGTTTTGGCAGGAGGCACTCGGGAGGGGGAGGAAAGTGAAGAGAAAGTGAGTGTGTTCTTGCATCTCCATTACACAGTACAGTCAGGAAATCCACTCGGACAGTCCTCACACATCTTTAGTCAAAATCGGTTCCCTCTCTCTGACCGCTAAGTGCCCGACCTGAACCTCAGAGCTCACTAGTGCTCACTGTTACGCAGCGTGCACATGTGTGTGTGTGTGTGTACGTAAAGTTTTCATCAACATCTGTGTTCTGTAGACGCCCGTTTACAAGGAAGAAACAGTTTATATTACATGTCTAAACAACACAAAGAAGATAGATGGACTTTTTTTGGTTCTTTTGTTTCTTTCCGGGGAAGAAGCTCGATGGTGTGACAGAGATCTCTGAATGTCTGCAGGATGAAGACCCACACACAACCACACACACCGTTAAGAGCGTGAGTGGTTAGGTGGCTTGAAGGAATGCCTCGCACACAGGAAAACGGACACACACACACACACACACACACACACACGCACACACACAGCTATGAAAATACGTTTGAAACCGCTGGGGGAAAGTCCCAGTGTCAGGGCAGTTTCCCATGTACCTATACACACATACACATCATGCACAAATTCCCTTCCACATATCAGTTTACTAATGGATACGCGTTAAGTGCCAGATGAACTTGACTGGACTTGCCTTAAGGGGGGCTTAAATGTGTTTTCTTAGCTGAGTGACTGAGTGTGTGTGAGTGTCGCTATGTTTCAGACACTGAGGTCACTGAGATTTCCTTTCTCTCCTTTTTTTAAACCTCCTCCTTTCGTGTGTAATCCTCCCTATCCCCCCCATTTTGATGCTGATGCATTTTGCGAGTGTCTTGCCTTGTTGGACTTTTACACGTATGGGACAATTAGCGCTCACATTGAGAGTGACATAATCCCCCCCCGCCCCCATCACTCAAAGACCATTTATGTTCTGTCACTGAATGAGCAGAAAGACCCTGTTTTTCAAAGGGTGTTTATACTGGACAGTCTTTTAATGTTTGTAGATCTTTAAAGGGCCTCAGTAGTATTGATAATGTGAACAACTATTTTTGTAAGCCGCGTTTTAAACTGATTTTAGCTCAGGTGTTTGAATCAGGTGTTGCTGGATATGAAAAGTATGAGGTAAAGGCTGCTGCCATGTATGTATGTAAGTGCTCATTAATTACAACAGAAACCCAGTGATGCATTTCTACTCAAGTATACGACTAACAGAAAGGGGAAACTTCTTTTAACAGTTAATCCAATCCAGAGGGTTGAGGATGGGACACTGAGGGTCACTCATAGCCTGTAAGAAACATGGACGTAGTCAGAGGCACCGCTTGTCAACACGCAAGGCAGGCAACTGCCTGAAGCACCGGACTAGTATGGGGCCCCTGAGGGCTCACAAACTTAAACCAAAGCAGTGGCCCAAAATGTGCAAAGTTTTTAATGACAGTAGGAAACCTCCCTCAGGGGGCCCCATCAGGCAGCACTCACTCTTATTGCCCTGCTACGCGTTGCATGCATTATTGCTTTGGTAGTTTGTCTATGAAAGTCAACAAAGAAAAATGAAGTGGAATTATGCGTCTTCACAGTCTTCAGGAGAGAGGGCCCCCCAATTGATTTATGCCTAGGCCCCGCCAGACTCTGGAACCGCCACTGGATGTAGTGACAGTGTTGCAGCCATCAGATTCAGAGGAGGCCAGTGATGTCAGTTGACATACTGGAAATGCTTTACCAACTTAACTTTGGATCAGATGAAGAGGTGGAGCCGAGGCGGGCCTAAGCCTCCTGACAAACAGCTGCAATGAATCCACCTGTCAGTCAACTCGACCACGCCCACAATAATGCAAATTCATGAATTACTCTTACCCTTCACAAAAAATTCAACCTCCGTACAGTTTTTGCAAATAAAGAAATTAGCTATTGAAACCAAAACTGTATTTTTGCCAGGCTGTACCAAGTGGACACTCAAGGAACTGCAATGTTGCACATTGGCCTCATTATTTAAAAATGGAGGACATTAGAAAGAAGCAGAAATGTATGGATGTTTATTTCCATTTTTCTGCGCTTTAAATAAAGTTTGCTTATTGGTAGTTGTCGTGTAAAGGGTAATATTGTAGGAACAATTCAAGCCATGTCCGTCGTCCTCTGTAGTCTTAATTGAAACTTATAAAGCCAATAACAGCGGGTTGTGGCTTCACTCTCCTCTGACCAGCTTGGTTTTACAACATGTATATATTGCAACTGCAATTTATATCAGACCTCCACCCTCAGATGAAAACCTAGTTATATAAAGGACCTCTAATTTTTTTTATTAGTACTAAATTAACAATTGATGGAAATCAAGGAGTGCAGAATAACCTAATAAGGAGGTCAAATTATTTTACTATACCTGGAACAGAACATTTCAAGTGTTGTTGAATTTGAGACTGAACTTTTTCAGACATTAACAAAGATATCTTAACCAGTGGAGGAGGGGCGGGGAGTGTCCTCTGTGTTAGTCTGTCTCATTATGTAATTGATCAGTAGCAGACGTGCAAAGTCTTATTGATCAGTGTGAATGGTGTCAGTTAGCAGTGGATTAGTGTGTGTATTAGAGGGAGAATGGATTCTTTGTATGTGATAGAAGAGGCTCACAAAGGTGGTATCAGGATATGATTGACAGTTTTGGATGAGCTTGCTTTCAGCAGAATCTCTACCTGAGGTTTCTTTATTTCAAACAGAGTGAAAAACTTTCAAATAAACTTTTTTTCTTTTTTTTCTTTTTTTTTAAGATTTTTTTTTTTGGCTTTTTGTGCCTTTATTCAGAGTGAAACACTTTTTAGGAGAAGCTGAAGGCAACATACCTTCAGCAACTTGGATGAACTTTAAAGGAGAATGTGCAACTTTTTGATCCAGTAGATGTCGCCCTTGAGCACAAGCACACGATACCAAAACAAACTGCTGTTTGGCGAGTGGCACTCCAGTGGCACACCTCCAACTCCCAACCCACCTCCACTCACGTTTGCACCAAGGAGTTATGAAATGGAACGCACCAAAATGAAGCACCATTAAGCGCAAGTGGTGAGCAAAATTTTCCTTTGCTTGAGCTGCAGTTGCCTGTGGCCTGAATTGTTGGGTTACCAGGCTAATGTTAGCACACTTTAGTTAGCTCGTAGCTTCACAATGCTACACATTCAGTAGATTTTGTCGAGTCTGTGCTCTGTTGCTTTTTACTGCATGTTTTATATAAGGGATGATTTTTCTACGCTTGCCCTCCCACTTCATCTGGACAAGGAGCGAGGAGGATGTGTGTACAGAGCACGGGAGAGTAGAGGAGACAAAAATACGGGAATGCCATACGCCTTACTAAAAAGTTGAAAGATTTTCAACCGCGAAGCAGCTGAACAAAATAGGCAGAGATCTCTGAAAAAAAGACCCTGGGCCCTTTGCTTTGCTCCAGATGGCCCGCCTGCTATTGCAAACACTCTCTCCTCGTTGAAAACAATTGAAAAAAAAAAACCTAGCTGATGCTCAGAAAAACAAATGGTGGCCTACGAACCTGAAGAGGGTAAAGATCCTTGTTTAATTCATAAATATTAAAAGTAATATTCTTGCACACAAAGTCTCCTTTACATCTTGCTGAGACCTTAGGTCTTGCGTCCATAGGGGATAAAAGAGAAATTTAAAATTGGGAAGTTTAAGATAAATCACTACCAGTTAAACTGCTAAAATCATGAAACAGCCAATCAGTGTAGTCGTGATTTTATTTTGACAAAAGCTCTCATAAGAAGGATGGAAAAGCTAAGAAAATGTAGAAGAAAAAGAAATGTGTCAGTAAACACTATTAACATGAAATATGGCCGACATCCAGCTGTCATGTTTCGCCTTTTGGGGCACATTTTTTGGGGCATTGTGTGAGTCTGGGGAGCAAACTATCCGAGCTCAGGGATCCTCACTAAGTCCTGCTGACTGGGCACTTTAACATGGAGAATAAAGGGGGATAGAAGGCCATAAGATAGAGCAATTTACACACACACACATACACACACACACACACACACACACACCTATTTGTGAGTATGTCCATGTACACACACAGCTTATTGTCCTCCAAGGCCGTTCGTCTCCTCTATCACCAGCTTTATGTTGTCAGCTGCTCTGGTTTCTATCATCATTATGGCAGTTATACTGTTTTCTTCACACTCCGCACTACTACATCAATATCTATAAAACTCCGCCCAAACACAGGCAAGGAAATCACTTTTAAGTCACTGACACGGCACTTTGTGACAATAAAGTCAGCGTGCACACTGAGGTTTGAATTATTCTGAGAGAGGATCTAAATGGAGGTAAAACGCTCACTTAAAAGTCATCGCCCAGCTGGAGCTGCATTCAATAATCACAGTGTGTGAACCGGGCTCTGGGCTCTGCATCAATATCTCCTCAGTCCTGGAAAGGTAAACGCTTTCAATTATCTAATCCTAATGGAAAAAACATGTAGGGGAAGTACTGTAATGACAACCAATCTTTTCCGTGTTTTAATTTTAATAACATAAAATCACCTCAATCTGCAGAAGTTAAGTAGAAGTCCCGTCATTCTTGTTGATGTATAATCAAATTAATTCTGTAATTCCCAGCTTATTAGAAAATGACATTTAGGCTAAGTGCGGTCAGTGACACAATCTAAAAAATCTTCTCATTACAGATGGTCGTCTGGTTGTGCCAGAATTCAAATCACAACACATCTCTCTTTATATAAGATAACTTTAGTTGTTTCTGTCCTGAGTTTTGCTCTTATTTTTCGTTGTCTCCTAAATAGACATGTGAACAAGTCTGCAGTTTTAAATTTGTTTTGGTTTTTTATCAAAATGTTTTTTTTTTACGAGGCCCTCTTTGACAGATCACTATGATGGCTGAGGACAAATTCCAAAAGTCATTTCACAACAATTACAACAAATGTTCTGACAATGAAACAAATAAAGTGCTTTGACAAACGAGGAAAAGTTAGAACAGGATAGACAACAGAAGCGAAACACGGCCAAATACGATAAGATAGCGGCTTTTTGTAGAGGCATGGTGAGACTGGTAGAAGTGTTTAGGCTCTGATGTTTCTGATTTAGTTAAATCATTTTTACAGCTCACACCATTTCTCAATGGGCGACAAGTGGCAATTTTTTACAACAAAAATCTAAATATATTCAACCTCTGTGTACATGTTTCACTCACGATGGTCCTGCAGATGACTGGTTTACAGATTTAACAGTGTAGGGGTGTATTTCTGTAAAATCGACTTTGGAGCGATGTCTGTTGTTAAATTTAACTGAAAACTGGGTTAAAAACATACAGTCGATACTGGAGGATAATTTATTAATTTCTGTGAACTTGGTCCAAACTGAAGGCTAATCTAGCGTCAGTAGGTCTTTATGAACTTGTAAGCACTCTGCTCTGCTCATGTTGGGACCCAAACTGAAAGCTTGCAGATTGTCTACCCCGAGAGCCCGGGTCAGAAAAACACATCTGTCATGCTGTTTGCCACTACTAACAAACCCTTGACCCATTTTTTCAGTCTTGACCCATCATTAAAGCCCCACAGCATCGAGGACAGTGAGAACAGGATAAAGCTGCCTTGAATATTTAAGTGCCGTACGGGGCTATCCTCTGTGTGTTTCTAGATCCAATCCCAAGCCAAGCCATTTGACGGTTGCAGTTTTTGAAGAATCACAGGAGGGGACTGCTTGAAAATCCCCTACTGTGGCGGCTCTTTAAACTCTCCAAGCCTAGGAAAGAAATGGAATAAATTTCGCTTCTGCCACGGAGTCAAGCTCATTAGGACCCTCTCTTGTTATGATAGGACCCACCAAAAACAGGGACCATGACCCACTTTCAGGGGCTCCACTAATATTATGAAGAAGCATTTCACTTTGGCAAAGATTCCAATTTGCGGCACTGTAAATAGACCTCATGTGTTGACTGTTCACATTTCTGCTCCTGCTTTTGAAAGTTCTTATGCAGTACTACAGCAAGGGCGTCTCATATCTTATTGATTCACTTTTTAAGCGCGCTAACATGGCTTTAAAGTTTTTCCAGGACTTACATATTCAGAGTCAGGGAACAAGCAGGACCTCTGATGTCTCCTGGATACAACCTGATCCAACTTCCTCCCTCTGGTAGAAACTAGAGAACTATCAATAAAACACCCCAGAACAAGATTTATTTTTTTCCACAGGCTGTCCATATGATGAACACTTTACCTCGTAGTACTGCAACATCCACTTTACCTACAGATTATTGAGTATTCATTTTATAGTTTGAACTGTTCTTTACCATGAACATGTCTAAATAAAGCATCAACCTCCAGTGTAGAAAAATGAAGTCGTTGAGTGTCCACTTGAGGTTTTCTGCAAAAGCTAAGGAAGCTACATTAGGGCCCATATTAAAAAGTCAATTTTAAAGCAGAATTACACAACACGGTCAAAAAACTAATTTGGTATCGTTGGCTCTTTTCTTTCTTGGTACACTACATACAGGGAATTATTATAATTATTTTTATAACTTATTCATTTTGATTGTACAACAGGTCACATAATTGCCCTCCTTCCCAACCAGTTTAAATAAGTCTCAGAGTTCCCCAATACATGACTGTGATTTTTGTTGCGAACAATCCATTGTGTTTTATTTTGAAATTGTCAAGCTCTGTGCGTATCCTTCTCTGACTTCCTGTCCGGGTTGTTCTATTCTGTCCAGTTTCATGCATGCTTGATGGACACTCTGCCGAAATCAGTCTGGCAGCGTATTTGAAACAGAGCAGAGCGTGAGGACGCTGCTGGCACGCTCCGGAGACAGACCGCGGCGCTAGCTGTGGAAACACAATCATTGACTGGAGTTGCTATGTGGAAATTGGGAGTAAGCGTTGCATATTATTAGCGAGCTGTAGTTTGATACTGACAAAAGCAGAAGAAAACCTCCATTGGTCTTGAGGAGGCACTTTATTTTGAAACAATAGAGAGTAATTTAAATCCTAATAGTCTCCGCTGACTGTTGATGGACAATGACACACTGACGGTTCAAGGAACGCTCCACAAGGAAACTTCTGCATGTCATAACTCTGTGCCAAACTATAACAACAATAACAGAACACATCATTTAATAACTCATTCCTGTGTCAACAGTATACTACCTACACTCTTTGTTTTCCTGAGTTTGAAAGTATACAGCTCAGAAACATTTTTAGAACCACAAAGTCTGTCTGACTGATGAGACCTTTGATCATCACTTTGTGTGTGAGTGTATCAGTGTGAGTATTTACAGATGACTCGTGTGATGGAGTAGGAAATAGAAGAATTCTGACAAACGACACATCGAAGGGAACTCTGAGATTGACAGGCCAGACTGTATTGTGACTGCGGGGTCCTCGGGGTCCTCGGAAAAGGCCACGTCTCCAACACACTGACGTGATTTCCATAGCTATACGACCACTCGTAATATTTGAGACACTTTAGGGACCAATTCTTTGATTAAAAAAAACAGTTTGAGAGGGAGAGAGAGATAAATGGAAGAGGACGTCTTCTCTCTGTGTGACCGCTCTGAGAACAAGAGAGACGAATGCAGATGGTGAGAATTTAAAAAGAAAATGCTGGTCTGACCTTTTCTAGTCAATGCAAAATTTGACAGATTATATAAGGCCTCTGAAACATACACATGAAAATATTCCTCCATTATCCTGCTCATCCATATCTGTTTGAATCAGCTCAATGCAATTTCTTCTCAGCAGCAGATTCATGTGAAACAGTAAGCAGTGAGGCATTCCAACACCTGAAGATGTTGTAAATACTGAAATAACAGGGTTAACTGGCCGTGTCATATCAATGTATATAAAGTAGAAATATTGAAATAGATATTCAAAGCCAGAGCGAGAAAGAGTGGAAATACTTAAAGGTGGAGCAGTAGATGAGCAGAAGTCGTGGTGTCTCTGTGAAAACAGACTCCAGCTGTGGTTCCTCAGTTTATTCAATTTGAAGCAAAACAAATATATTTTAAAAATGTTGTGATTAAGATTGTCCAAAACTATTGTAGGAGAAGCTTTTCATGCTCTGGAGTCCTACCTCCGGTCTTCGTCATTACACTTGTTGATTTTATCGTTTAGCACTGGTTCTTCTCAAGCTGAAGGTTAGAAGTAACTCTCTGAGTGTAAGTGCTGCCTGAGGAGACGACTTCAGAGTATAGAGGAGCTGCATACGTTTGTGAGGAGGGCAGTTTCAGAAGGTTTTACTTGACCCAGGCTGCAGAAAGGAGCTCCTTAATTGGACTGTTTGTGTGAAAAAGGCAAGTTTCAAGCCGATTTCAGATTTGACGTTTCTGTCAAGGGAAATCAGAATCATTGACATATTTGTGAATAAGATTAAGAGTTCTGAGGTTTGATCATGCCATTCAAACTGATTCAAGTTCCTCTGTTAGTGACTGAATTTTGTGGCAGAGGAGCTAAACGAAAGCAGCAGAAGGTCAAAGGAAGGGTTTGACATTTACACTGCGGGGAATCCGCTCGTTCTCCCTCTTCATCCATCCTACTGCATTACCGACTGCATGAAAGTTGTTCTCCTTTTTTTTCTTGGAGATAATTATCTTTTAATTGCTGTTCTCTTCCTCTCTTCCTCAACTTTGGCCTTTTTCTTCCTCTTTCACACTTTGTTAAACCTCTCTGTAACAAAAGGTCAGAGTTCATCGAGTGTGATGCCGCCACGGAGTGAGTGTGTGCGTGGGCCAGGGAGACAGACGGATCTGTAATCGGGCAGCTCATGCTCTTTGTGCGTGTCATTCGCCATGGCAACTGGTGGCCGAATGGAACGCCGTGCAGTGAGACAAAAAGCCAGAGGAGGAGGAAGAGAAGGAAAAAAGATGAAGGGTGATGGAGAGGATGGACAAAGAGAGAAAATACCATCAGGGCTGATAAATCTTTGGCTTTGTGAGGGTTGAGGAAGCGCTCTCTCTCCTTTTCTTGATAGATAGAATCATCGTTGATCTGGAGGAGAGAGATTTGTCTGAGGGAGTTTGTGGTGTGTGTGTGTGTGTGTGTGTGTGTGTGTGTGTGTGTGTGTGTGTGTGTGTGTGTGTGTGTGTGTGTGTGTGTGTGTGTGTGTGTGTGTGTGCGTGTTTGTGTGTGCATTTTTCCACAACACAACAAGTGAAAGTATGCATCTCGGTATGTGTATGTGCACAATTGTGTGAGCATCTCTCTCTCGCTCTGTCTGGGTCAAGCGTCCTCTCTCTCAGCGTGCGGTCTCAACGCCGCGCCCCACTCCCTACCCATAATCCTTTTCTCCCCAGGCGTTTCACTCTCCCGCAACTCGCCCCCACGCTGAGATGAAGTTATCACACTACGAACACTTGCTTGTCCACCCCTGTGTGTATGTGTGTGTGTCTCTTTGTATGTTGGTGTATATTTTCCCCCCCAAAAAACCTCTGCCATTATTACTCCCTCGCCTCTTTCTGTGCAGAGGTTCTGTAGTCTGACACGCCTGTTTACTGCATAATAAGGCAGAGCTGCTACAAACACTTTTCTATTCACGGAGACTAATAGGAAATGAGAACCTGTGAATACGCTTTCTTTCTGCTCCACACACACACACACACACACACACACACACACACACACACACACACACACACACACACACACACACACACACACACACACACACACACACACACACACACACACACACACACACACACACACACACACAGATACACAAATACAAGTACAAACTCCTGGATTGTATGAGTTGTATGTGTTGCACCTGTGATAGATTGTTCAAGTTGTAACTTTCCTTTTTGTCCAGCTTTCGGTGAGCCTGTGAGAGTCTCTACAGTGACTGTGTGGTTATTTTTACCAGCTCTGGCTTGGCTGTTGGGAGCGACTAAAGTAGGAATTGTAATTTTTGTGTGAAAGTCTCATCCTCCGGGGACATTGTGCTCAATACATCCTGGGTGAGTCCAACCAATAGATGATCATTCTGGAGATAATTGGCTGTCTTTTCACCTTTGGCACGAATGGTGGTACGAATACATTCCGATTCAAATACAAGTAATCTTGAAAAGCCTGTATTGGGGTCAAAGACTTTATGGACATCACATGAGCTGCTGAGGAGTGAAGCCAAAACATTTAGAGCAACCCGTGCTGACTGGCTTCCAAAATCGTGAGTGTCTGCTCCAAACTAACACAAGAGTCTGTTCTTCTGTGGCCTGTACCCAGCTGAGGGACCTTTGACATTTCACGTTAGTTGATGTAAGTTAAATGTGTGTTAGGGTCACCGGTAGCTTGGTGGTTAATGCGCATGCCCCTTGTGCGGAGGACGAGGCCTCAGGGCGGGCGGCCTGGGTTTGGATCTGACCTGTTGCTCCTCATTCCCCGCTCTCTCTCCCTGGTTTCTGGCTCTATCCACTTTACTATCTCTAAATAAAGGCATATAAAAGCCACCAAAAAGTTAAATGGGTGTTTTGGTTAGAGGAAGGGGTTGGACATCAATACCACAGCTTCACCAACCAGATTCGCGGAGCGTAGTGTTTTTTGCTTCATGCTGAACTGAGAAGAATGAACGGGGCTCCTCCTCCAGCACTGTATCGTTACATCCATGGCCAGATCTCTTCTGTGCATGTCTTGGCTCCAAATGACATCACTCTTTCAATATGTCAGCATCCGTTGATGGGGTATTTTAAGCCATTTTGTACGATGGAAGGTGATAGAGTTATGTTTTTCATATTAATATAGAATTGGGGTAAAGTTAATTAAACCTGATTTTGCTTTGTAAAAAAAACAAGGACTGAAGAATGATTGGTTAGTTGGTCCTAAGTAGCAAAAAATGGATCTAAATCTTTTGAATAACTAGGCCCTGATGGTTGGACTGACCCTTATTGTAAGACACTGAGGAAACCAAAGGTAAGGTGTAGAGACAAATAAAGGCAGAACGGACAAAGAATTATTTTTTGAGTTCAATTCTTCAGAGGTTTACCGGCAGGAGAGAAAGTAAGCAAGAGAGACAGGAAGACAGTAGGAGGAAACAAACACACCTAAGGAAACAAAGATAAGAATAGACTTTCTGAGAGAAACTCTTTGGAGATTTGCTGTGAATGCCAAATGTCACCTCTGCATCTCCAAAGCTCGGGTTTGTCCTAGTTTGGTTTAGAGATGCAAAATACTGTACAACACTTGGAAACTGCACCAGGTTCATTTTCATGTGAAAAAACGCCCTTCTTCCAAGACTGAATGAGAAATTGAAACAGTGATGGGCAGCCTTTTCCATCTGATTAAGTAGCCACAGATTAATTCTGTTTCCCCAAACCCTGCAGTTGATATGATAGACAATTTCAAAAAGACTCATAGTTTGAAAATATGCACTGATTGGAAGCGCTCTCCTGTGAAAGAAAGTTTTACTCGACAACATCAGAACTCATTGGCGCCCATTGGTTCTCTTTGGTATAAATCATCACAGACATCCCAGGGAATCAGTGCTTGAATCAGCCCCATTTTAAAGATTATTAATATTCAAAATATTTCATAAAGACTGATTTCAGTACAGCTTGAACAACAATGTCAGATATTGCAAAGAACAGCTGGAATTGTCAAGAAATCAGTGCTTTGAAAAGCAACAAAATTGACAGATTTGATCCCAGGAGGAAGAATCTGAACACCTAGCAGGAATTAGACTGGGTTTAAGTTAGATCATTTTCATTTTTTCTGTGTGATGTTTGCATTTGAAAATATATCAGCGCCATGTAAACTGATGTCCAATTCAACAGATAGAACAGATACAGATAGTAGTTTTCATGTTACTATGAAAGCGCCTTTCCAAATTACCCGTAGAATGACATTTCTGAATATGGACGGAGCCTTCTTTGTTTATTACGTCCATTTTTCTGAATGTTTTCTGTAAGCTTACGGATACTGACGTAAAGGAAGAATAAAAGAGACTCTCAAACAGTCATGCTTGGTGCTTTCTATATGATTACTTAAGCTGTTTTACCTTTTTACGTTTGCATGCATAAACCTCACTGGGTCTCAAACTGGTTTAGGTGTGTGGAGCATGCGCCACAGTTCCCTCGCGAGGCTTTGACCTGAAACTTGCACAGCATAATTGCATAGAAAAAACCCAAGAAGAAAGCAAGACAAAGGGAAACACATGGAGAGTGTTAGAGCGAGGACAAAGAATTTTGGACAGACGACGAGACCTTTTGACATACAACCGACATTTTCTGCATGCTAACTTGTTTGTAGATTGTCTAGCAACTGGCCAACCAAAAGAAGGTCCAAAAAGCTGATAGGGGGCATATTGCCTCCTTCTGTTGAGGAGTTGGACATATTTCCATCGATACTCCCCCTTTTTGTCCATACTGGGACAAGGACAGTAGGCCTATTCCAATAAAGTGGCCTAATCAAGCTATAACCGTAGCTCAACTTGAGTGTGCATACACAACATAGACTGTGAATAAAAACGGACAAAGCCTGAGTGACGTCACCGGTCTGTTACTGTAGGGGGCTTCGGGGTCCCATCTGTGGCTGTCGCCTTGCTTGAAATGCTTTCTCACCCTAATGCTTGTCCTTCATAAAATCTAAACAGATCAGTTAAAATAAATGCACCTCCTGTACAGTGTGTGCCAATCGAGACATGAGCTGATCAGACCTTTAGTTTGGCCGTAAACATGTTAACCTCTGCTGAAAAAACTGGCTTTTTTGAATGGGTGTTTATGTGACTTCTGGTGCTTTTGCAGGCAGACTGCAGGATTTTGCACTTCCTTATTGGCTTCATTTTTTAACACCAGAGCATGCTGCTTGATTAACACGTACTGGCTATCAACCAATAAAACAGTCATCATTTTGGACAAACCTCGTCCTCCTCTTCCTGCATGCTACTGTACCAAAAAGAGAGATTCCAGAAGTTGAGGACAAGTCTCCCATTAACGCCCGCCGCTGTGTGCTTCAGGTGCAACTTCATACTATGACTGGACCTGATTCTCTATGTGTCTAAAAATGTCTTTGGAGACCTTCTGATAGCTTGTTAAATCATCATCTTGTCAACGTACATACAGGTTGCTTTGTAATTTTTTGCAGGTGCTTTAATTTATTCTTATTCGGGAATCTTCTTGGGTTCTAAAAGCTAAAGCTTCCTGCTATAACAAAGAACATAATTATTTTTCCAAAGCCAGCATGTCCTGAAGACTTCAGGATAGGCTTGTTTTACCTTCCACTCTAGTCCTCTCCCAGGAATGTGAGATGAATAAGTGCTTTCTGCTTTATGAACGAGAAAAGAAAGAAAACCCTGGAGGTCAGCGTAGAGGGCACACACGGAGCTCCTCACACCTGAGAGTTTCTGATATAACAAAGTCTTCAGAGGTTTGGATAACAGGTGCCAAATGTCAGCAGCTCCATCTCCACAGAGTTGCCCTAGTTTGTCTTGAGATGCAGCTGTATGCTCTGTCATGGAGACGGCAAATAAGCACCACAGAGGGTTCTTCTGACACGCACGCACACACACACACACACACACACACACACACACACACACACACACACACACACACACACACACACACACACACACACACACACACACACACACACACACACACACACACACACAGAAATAAGTTCATTCCTTAACACGAGAGCTGTGCACACCAATGACAGAGATGTGTGCACACAGTCTTTCAAGGACACATATGGAATTGAATCAGGATTGGGTATATGCACACACACACACACACACACACACACACACACAGACACACACACAACCTATAAACACACTGTATAAACACACAAAGAATGCACAGTGTGATGCCGTACCCAGAGTGAATAGTGAAAAATAGGACAGCGTGGATCCACACCACCCTCGGTTGTTGGTGGGGATGACTGTCAAAACTTCCATTCTCTCTGCTCTGCTTTGTGTCTCTCCACTTCTCTTCTTCTTCTTCTTCTTCTATCTAGACTCTGCAGTGTTCAGCTCCTTACACATCGAGGACTACATTTGATCATTTGTATTAAACATTTACAGCTCTGTGCATCTCTGTCCTTCTCACTTACATGAAAGGTTTCATTGGATGGCTTTAAATTGAACACATTTCCACTCAGATAATTACAAAATAATCATTAGTGGCAAGAATAAAAAAAAAATAGCATTAATAGTTGTCTAACGGATTCATATCTATATTGTTAAGGTAAGGTTCTCTGCTGTGCCAATGACCACACATTTGGCATTAGCGTCTGGCGGCGTCCTCTATATTGGAAGATTTCTTCAAATTTTTGTTAATTCGATGGTAAATATGGAAAAATTTAAAAATTACACTATTTCCTTATTTTAATTGACAATGTATTATCTTGTTATTTATCCATCTTATTTAATGTATTTGATGTAAACAGTCTGTCAGTAGCAGTCAACATTTTTTTTTTTTTTAAAGTTCATAGAAATAACATCTTGTTTAAACTGTTTGATAGCATTTATTTCTGACCGAACGCAGACAAAACTACATATCCCAAGAGCCAACACTCTGATCTTCATCATTGCATCAAATTTGGTGGGAGAACATTTGAAACTCAAGAGTTACCACAGTTCCAGTTCAAACAACACGTCTGTCCTCCAGCTCGCTCTTTTGGAACTATTTCAAAAAATTTCCAAGCACAGATTTGACGTTCAATATTTCTTGATTAATTTTAAAGATTTTTAGCGATAGAAAACTTTAAACATTTTACTTTTAAAAATATAAACTATATGGAGTTATTTAATAACGCAATGTTGGACTTCTATTGGAATCTATCCGCTAAGTGCTTGTTAACCGGGACTTTTTCAGTGATGTCACAAACTGAAATGAGAAATATTTCCTTTTATCTACATTTTCAAATATAAAATGTAAAATAAAATGCTGAATTCTTCCTGTTTATATCAGATTTTTAGGGTTAAGATAGTTGTTTAGCGGTTTAACATGTTTTATACAGTCAAGGAGGTTTAAAGAAATGTATGTTCTTACCGTTTTTTAGAAATGCATTTTCACAATGATTTTTTAACAACATTAAGTCGTTAAATTAATTTCCCCTTTGATTTCACATATCACACAGAAAAGCTGATTACACTGTCAAACCAATAATGCACAAACACTTTAATTAACTTCAAATTATATTATGTTGTGAAATCTGCAAACTTGAAAACAGACCGGCAAAATAGCTGAAATATTTTCACAAAATAGGCCATAAAATACATTTAAAAACAGCTTATTTTTTAATTCAGATGTAAGTGGGAAACAGACCAGACCCCTCATAAAGACTGGAGTTTGTTTTTCCATTTATAGATATATATTTTTTAATACAGCTTCGAGTTTTTGTACATAAATTGTAAATTTCTGCCAAAGGTTCCTTTGTTTGTTTGGTACATTTTTGATCAACAACAACTAACCTTCATGTATCAACGGAATAATTGTATTCAGATTTTTTTTTTTTTTTTAATCAAAAGAAATATTTGTTTACGTTTTCTTCTATCGATAGGTTTCCTTTCTGCCTTTTTCTTTTTAAATAAAGTCTGGAATTCGAAAATTTGAATATTTATAGACAGGAATAATTTCTACTTAAAAAAGGTTGTGCATTTAAAAAATAAAACTGTGGTTCATAAAAACAAATAAATGCAAATTTTTGGTTTTTAATCACTGAGATATGTAAATAACTCACTCACATAACAAGTAAAGTCAAAAGTATGATCTGAGAATTCAAGATGACACTCCAGCAGATTTAACCCCGTCTGCTACAATGATTGAGACCACAGCGAGCCAGAAGTGGTCCGTGAATGTCATGACATCAGACGAGTATCAGGCCTTTTTTATAGCCCTATTACCCAGCATGCACCTGTCTGTTTGACATGACTACAGGTCTATTCAGCTGAAACCAAAGTGGCTCAAACCAACATTAAAACTGACCCATTCACCATAATCTCTGCACGGACTCCACATTCACCATATGGCTTTGTGAAATTCCTGCATTGTGATTGGCCGAGCCGTCCATACTACCATGAAGCTGATTGGCTGAGCTGCTCTACAAGCAGCGTTTTAACTGGTTACTCTACTTGTGTGGCTCCCATGCATGGTGTGTGATTTTGTATGAGCTCCTGGAAGGAAAACCCATGTTGAAATATTTTATCTCCAACAGTGAGAGCTTTTCCTTGGCAACATACGTCAGCCAATGAACATGCATGAGCTAAAATGAGGTCACATTCCTGTCTACTGACATCACTTCCTGTTACAAGCAGAGGGCTTCGAAGCTCGGCCATTACAGCATCGACTCAAATCCTGACAAGTCCTGCAGAGATCCTTTCTCTCCCCAGGTCTTTACACCATGAACATGATAGAACGATAAAAGACGAAATATTTTGAACAAACCAAGCCAAAGTGATGGTGATGCCTTCAAGGTCAAGACAAGTGAATCACTTTAAATGACATGGAAGTCACGGGAAAGTAAAGCTATATGCCGTTGATGAATATAATTGTATTCACCTCCATCTTTGAATAATGATTCATGGTTTCAAAGATTATATTAACGCTACATGAAGGCTCTCTGTGTTGGTTTTGATTTGCTTCACTTGTGTAATGAAGCACAATTGGTTTCCATTTCAGTTGTACTCATAATGCAACTGATTGAAGAACAAACATTTCCTCTTCGTTATTCAATGTTTCACATTATACTTGTGGAAAAAAAGTGTAATCTTACTGCGTGGATGACCCTGACAAGTCAGCCGGTGTCTTCACCAAAGATTCCTGTTGTTTTATTGGTTGGATAGAGGGAGTCTTTGTGCTGTTTTTAACGAGTTGAAGCCGGATCCAAACACCTGCAGGGTGGAAGAAAGAGCGGAGATTACATTAAATGTCAGATAAACAATCAGAGCAGGTAAATCATGTTGGCTTGAATCAGTTAAGATGCATGGTGATGGGCAGTGTGCTCGGGAAAATGTAAAGCCAAACACGACGTTTCCTGCATTTCCTTTCAATTCATACATAGGATTTTCCAACCAAAACTTAACTGGATTGGACATGATGATACAGGTCTAAACCTCTCCAGCCCATAATAAACGCTTTGAAAATAATTTCTCTGATGCTGAGGAGTGAAGACGATCTTTGCATGCTCAGGTTATGAAAGGACATGTGATTGAACAAAGCCAACACGTGGTATATCTGAGGCAAGGTATGCTGAAAGCTCTTCTTCACTGTACCGACTCTCGGCTCGCTTTTGTTGTGCGCATTGTGCCTTGGCCTTCGTCCGCCTTCGTGTTTCTGAGCCTTTTCAAAATGAACGGTCATGGGAAACTCAGTAGGCAGCACTGAGACTCCGCGGGGAAACCCAGCTCTGCCGGACCCCCCGAGGACGAGCAGTGTCTCTCTGTCTGAATCTGTTCCATGGCAGGGACTCGTCCCCGGGGCAGCAGGTTCATAAGCCCCCCGAGAAAGATATGTATGCGGTAAGATAGTTTATACTGAGCATGGCTATGATCCATTCCAGTATTCGATCTTTCTCACTAAGCAATTTTAAAACATCAAATTTGTTTTAGCGCAGTTTTTTTCTTCAGGCTGTAAAAACCCCACACCATGGAGACAATGAAACAATCCCGTTTAGGCATCACTGTTATTGCTTCCTGCGCTATGTTCACTGACATTTTGTAGACACAATGGCACACTACGGTTGTGTACATTCTTGAACTTACAGAGAAGTTATGAGGTTTGATTGTGTGGCGTACAAAAAGCAGGACTGTCAGACAGTCCGTAGTTATGTAAAGATATTAAAAACCCTCAAACTCTACACCCTTATGAACCAGAGCCCCGACTTAAAGCGATGTGCCCAAGATCTGTCGCTGACGTTTTCTCAGCATGAATCAAGTCTTCCACACAGAACCTAAAAGAAGCCTGCGAAAAAGACCTTCAGTGTGGCAGTGGGTCAAGAAACCCGGGAAAAATGACCGTAAACAACTCCAGCTTTGTGACTGTCAAGGGTCATCTGTAGGTGCGGCTTTTATTTGTTACCATGTCTAATCACCCCAGTGCATACATATATACATCAATATATGCAACTCCAGGGTGATACTGAATACACCTTCATGTATGTCATCTCAGTGGATTAGTATTTGCACATTTGGTGCAGTAGAGCTATGTGCAATTATACCTACACTTTAGCACTCTGCCTCCTGCTGCAATTAGCCTCACCTTTTGTTTTGTTAGACGTGTCTTTGTCGACTATATGCACAGGAGTAATTGTTTGGTTCCTGTTTATTGTCATGCTTCCTTTGTTCTGTGAGGTTCTCTGTCCATTTGTATACATGTGTCCCATCAACCTGCCAGACACCAACCGGTTCAATTTAAAGTTCTTCACAGGCTTCACTAAAAGACTCTCCTTCTAACCGTCTGTCTGTCCAACCAATGCAATATGACATGGTTGTTGCAAAGAGGAACATTTAAGCTCTCCCAAAAAGACAAACAAAGTGGTCGCGCCTTTTAAAGCGACAGAGAACTGACCGATTAGTTACCTATGGAGAGGGTCGGACACTCAGGCTCTCTCTCTGATCTGTAACCTTTGACAAAATGAGGCAAACATTCTTGTTTCAGTGACCCTGCTCGTCCATGCTGCATATCAGTACAGGAGCTACATATGTACGTATACTGTACTCCATAAATGAGACACACTGTGACTTTAATTTAACGGTTGGTGCTGATTCTGTTACTTCCAGTGTTTTGTTTTTTTCCTTCTTTTTGCTCGTCTCATCAAGCGTTATTTTTTTAATACTCTCTTGTGTCTTCATTGACCTGTGAGGGTGTGTCTGTTTTTTATATTTGTGCTGTTTGTTCGTAAAACTATAAAATATATATATGAACTATTGAAGATGCAATACTTTCAATATATTTCATATCTACATCAACATATCGGATTAAATAATTAACACAATTTCTTCTTCTCTTTAACAAAAATCATTTGGTCCAAATGACGTTCATCATTAAATGTTTTTGCTGTTAAAATGAGTTTGACATAAGCCTAGTTTGTGATGGAAACCACTGGTAAAATGAAAGAGAACTTAAGAATAAAGAATAAATTAATCAGGATTTTTTGACATTTAACGAACGTTATCGCTCAGTTGGTAAAATAGTTTGTTTCATAACTCTTTTACTTTTACGGCTTAAATTCAATTAAAAAAATTCCAAAACACTTTATGTGTCCTCGGGTGGCAATTCAATTACATTGGGGTAGTTTTCTTTTTATTCAATGAAACATTGTTCATAGTTGTTGTCCACAAAATTGCCCAAATATCCACAATTTACAAAGAAAATGTGTAAATATTTGTGAAATTTTTGTGAGATCAGTCAATATCTACACCTCAGCTTCAGATGACGCTCAGCATTTTGTGTCCCAAAAAAAAGCTTTATTTTAGAAAGAAACTGAACTTTCTTGTGCAATGATTCTTTGTTTTGCTTTGAGACATGAATAAATATCTTCAGTGAGAACTCAAAGGCCTCGCTGCCGTCTCTGACAGCTTTAATTAAGTCTGAACGTGAAAAACGGCCGAGTCTTTGGTGGATCTGTGAAGATGTTCTGATCAGAGTCACGTCACTTGACATCATCCTAAAACTCCACGTCACGTTCTTGTCAGTGTTAAAGCGAGATTTGCTTTTTTCAGCGTAATCTATCCACCTCAGGAGTTCCACAGTTTGACCCCTTACACAGCCGGCCAGTGTCTCTCTGACAAATCTAATTTCATGCCACCGCCTCTCTGCAGTCAGCCATTTTGTATCACAGAGGCAAAGACCCTCATTGTTCTGCAGCTCTTCTCTGCTCTCGTTTTATTCCACGGCCTCCACTCACTCAGCGGGGGGCTCATTGTGTCCCACTCATCGACTGAAGTGTGAGGCATTGACCTCGTACGGCCTTTTAATGTCCCCCTGTCTGACCCTATTCCACGCCGTCTTGTCTCCCACCAGGTTGCCATTTTTTGCCTCAAACGGAGGCGGAGAAGCAGCTGAATCCTCATTGTCATTTACTTTATTACTGTTCTCATTCTGCTGCGTCGCAGAGCTTTTCATAGCAAAGCAGTTTGGATCTGAGAGTCCAGCTGAGGCATGAGAGGGATTCATATCTCCCCCCCGCCCCAAATGAAAGGTAACGGAAACATTGGAATCTAAAATAAATGGACATGATTCCAAACTCTTAAAATAAACAATAAAACATTGTACATGCTTAAAAATGATTCAAATGCACAAATTAATAAAACATTGTTCAATTCATTAATATTGTTTGATACAAACTGCAATCTAGTTTTCAACAACAACGATACCTGTTTCGATACCATGGCAACTAAAATAGAAGTCATCTGCACCTAATATTGGATAATTTCTTGTTTTTAATAACCAAAAATGTAATCTGTATAAATTGCAAAGATGCATTGGCATTCATTTTATTTTGAAATGTTGCAGATTATCTTGAGTAATTCAGATAGGTTGCAGGAGGTTGCTAGAATTATTGGTGAGCTAATTCTTCTCTAACATATATTATTTATTAGGTCGACAGTTTTTTTTTTTTGTTTGTTTTTTTTTAAGCTTCAGCACTTTAAGAAAGTAATTGATAATTAAAATACAAGATTGTATCCCTTAAAAAAGTGTGTTGTCAAAAGGTTTTAGAGGAGGGACATTTTAGGACCTTCATTTAAAGACCCCACCTCACATCACTCTACATGGTGGATAATTATACACCTTACAGTGAACTACAACGACGGGAAAAAATGCAATCGCTTTTTCCCTGAGAAATCTGAGAAATCCTGGAGACGCCCCTGTTGGTTTGCCTAACAAATCGAGGGGCGTCCAAAACGGCCGTCTACCTTCTCTAGTCTAAGCAAATCCAGAGTATTTAGTTTATCTAAACTTAGAAGGAGGATAGAGAAGCCAGCACTTCAACATAGCATGTTTCCTTAATGTCTGATCTTATAGTAAGGTCACTTTATCATTTCACTCACTACACATCTTACTGATTGTTCCTTTAAACTGTCCACATGTTAAAGTGACTCCTCTATCTATAAATCTCCAAATCATGGACTTACTATTTCTTAAAAAATTGTTTGAATGTGTGTCCCTGATAAGATCCAGATTCGTTTGAAGAGATTCACGGCATGTCAACTGTCACACCTTTCTTTTTTGTTGCCCGGGCTGGTTTTGTAGTGAGTGGTATGTTATGGTGTTAAAATGAAGGAACAGGTGATTTTTTCTTTAGAGAATACTACACAAGAAAATCCAAGGTCGGATCAGAGCTAAAAAGAGGAGAATTGAGTTTAGAAATGGACAGTGATAGAGCGCGGGTGAAAACAGTTCAGTCTTAATCAGAAAACCCGTTAGAATACTTCCACTGACACAGGTGTGTAGTACAGATGTGTTTTCATCTTGTTTTAGTTTATTGACCGAGCATTCAAACGGAATTTTAACAAAATCAATACAAAGTGTGACTAAAATCTGTTACATTAGGCTAATTATCCTACAATGGCACAAATAAACTGGTTGGCTGTCTCTATATGTCAGCCCAGTCCAGGGTGTACCCTGCCTCTCGCCCAATGACAGCTTGGATCAGCTCCGGCGACCCCGAACGGGAAAAGTAGTAAAGATAATGGATGGATGTAATGGAGGTTTGTTTATAATAATATAAATGAAAACAAGAATGACAGAAAAAAACTTGTGCAACATTAAAATGTTGCCAATTAAATCCTGAATAAACAATAACTGAAAGCTTTGGTTCCCAACCTGCACTCTGAGCCCCCTAGGTGGGGCCCCAGAGATCTTAAGGGGGTCGCAAGGCTCTGTCCACGCCAAGGTTTTCAAAATTAGATTTGAACAAATTGACTAAAATCCTGATAAAACACTAAGTGGGAAGTGTATACAACAATCTTTAGGTAAGAACACGTGTGTGTTGGCCTATTCTGATGGACTTCAGTATCATTTTAGGTTTTGTGTGAGTCCTGGGGGGCTCAGCTTTTCTCAGATACAAGTAGGGGGGGGGGGGGCTCTTTTATAAAACTCTAGAACTTCAAGTTCAAATGTCAAATTTTTCGAGGCTCAGCATCTCTAAATGTTATGTTTAACCTATTGTAATGCCTCGTATTGTTTTGTGAGCATGTGTGGAGTAAAATAAATCCCTGGTTTGGTTTCAGTAAATATGGATAATGGTGTATTTAAGGATGGATCAAAGGAGCAATATATGGAACGATGTACAATGGACTGTGAGGAGAAATAGGTGATATGAGGTGAGGAGATTAACACACACACACACACACACACACACACACACACACAGGAGAAAAGTAAAGAAAGTTTGTGTGCGCGACATGTGTGTTCCCTCAGTGTGTTTAGTGTCTGTGATTCTAAGACCACCTGCGAGTTTAAGGCAGGGCCAGGGGTGCTGTGTTGTCGGTGGCTGTGTGGTGTGGGTGTGTAGACAAACACACACACACACACACACACACACACACACACACACACACACACACACAGACCCCCTGCCAGTGCAGAAGGGGCTGAAGCAGCCTCTGTGCCGGTTGATAAGCAATAGCAAACACTGCTCCCAACAGGGAAGTTGTGTTTCCAAAAGAAAAACACAGTCCTAATTTGTGCGTGCTCTGCCTGGACTTGGAGTCTGTTAGCAGCAGGGAGGCACACATACCTCCAGACTGCAGACTACATTCTTACAGGGAGCCCAAACTGTACTTTAATTAAGAGAAATAAAAAACAGTGAGGCGCTTTGGCTTTCAGAGAACATGTTTATTCTATAATGCAGTGATTTTTACATCTGAACTGTGACAGAACAAAACAAATATAGTATAGTTTCCTCGTTCATGCTGTTCCAACAAGGGCCATTTTAACACACCCCTGAAAAATATCTAGATCATTCCAGGAGGACTGCTCCGGATATTCTCCGGACCTGGCTGTTCACAAATGCACCTCAAAGCGGGAGACTATCCCTCTCAGACGGGATTTGGGTTTTGCATACATTTGCATGATTGGGGGTGTGATTTAGTTTAGTCAGAAGAGGCTTAAGGCCCACCTCAGCTCCACCTCTATGTCTGTTTCTAGATTGATCTAAAGTTATGGCGTCCACCACTTTCGAGCTTTAAAACACCCCTGTAAAGCAAATTACCCCTCGGGGGATAATAATGTTTACCTTGACCTTGACCCCTTCAGAAACCAATGGGCGATGTCACTGAAACTACGTCCATGTTTTATACAGTCTATGACTAAACAGCTAAACCTTACAAAAACACTTAAAGGCAGGGTTGGTAACTTTCGAAATATAGCATGATTTTAAAAGTAGCATTCCCTCAGCGCCCCGTCTGCACCCAACCGCCTCCCCTCTGTGCTCCCTCTAAAGCCACGCCCGTCACTTATGCACATTGGTCCAGAAGTGGAGCTCAGCTCATACTTTGAGTGTGGGCTCTTGCATGCATGGGGTAGAGAACGAGTAGGGAGACAGGGAGGGACGTGATTGGTTCATCAGATTGGTACCTTGCGTCAGACATTGGTCAAAATGTTTCCAGTCTTACAACTGCTACAGATGACGGATTTTCTTAGTTCCTCCCCATGCAATGAGTAATTAATGTCTGTCAGGACAATTTTAACCAAAATCTTAAAAAGTGTAGAAAATCACCAACCCTGCCTTTAAGTGCAGAAAGTGTATAGATGTGCTTGTTTGAAAGTGAGATATCTGAGTAAAGATATAGGCCAGGCTTTATGTGCTTCTCTTCATGCGACCAGATTTATTGCCTTTCTGCTGACTTTACTCCGAGGACACATATCTCCACTCATTAACTCTCGATATAGTTCTCAAACCAAATGAATTTGTGTGAGCCTGTTTACAGATTTGGAATATTTATGAGATGCCTCTGAATAACAAATCAGCCTTCTTCACTGCAAGGACTCTCAGACCTTCATTTACTTTTAGTCACAATTACTGCATTGTGGACCTTTGGCAAACATCCTATTGAAGTTATTTAATAAGGGAATTATTATTTTACCCCAAAATGTTACTTCTGATTGGCCTTGATACCCCAAAACAAACAGTAGGTCTTGTTTCACATTTTCATCTTTAGAAGGCATTTTTAATTAAAGTGAAGTATCAAGTGGAGCACACTGCCTCGGGGTTTACAAAGCAGACTTTTCTTTTTACAATTCAGATCTGACTGAAGTTTAGAATTCTGAAGTTTTACAACAGATTTGAGACCTTTGAGCTCTGAAACAGAAATGAGTCCGCCTCTGAAAACTTTGGTGTTTTTTGCGTGCTGTGATTTCATTTCAGTTCTTTAGCCGTATAATCTGAATAAAGATAACTAAAAGAGGGGACCTAAGACTAGATTATGATGAGTTCAAGGTCAAGTCAGTAAAATGATGATTAGGGAAAGGTAAATAAAATGTCATCATGATGTGTTCAAATATAAGGTCAAGAAAAAGAAAACTCAGTCAGTTGTCAAGTAACAGTAATAGAAATGTAGAATCTCTACACAGGGGTCTGGATTATCAGCATGGGAAGTGTTCAGGTTACCATTCGTAGTACATTTGTAGTCCAAGCTGTACTGACCAATTACATATCAGTGGGCTTTGTTGTAAGCAGGAAAAACAAAATACCAACACAACGCTACCTGCGCTGATGACACACTGGCACTTTGGCAGTATTGTGGCGATGATTCATCTCTCTATTAACAGGTATCAACATTAAAGGGCGAACGATCCACTATAGACTCAACATTTAAACTTAAGCTACAAATCTGCTTGATGTTATGTCTCGAAAGCTAACCAACGGCTAGATTTCCTGACTACCTGAAACGCATCAGAAAAGATTGACGCAAACTTCATTCCACAAACGAACGTTTTAAAAGTTGTTTTCTTCTCCTCCTGAGGACAGACCTGACAAAACTTAACTTTTGACTTTTTACAAATCTGCATCAGGATGTTGTTACCTCAGCAAACTTTATTTTGTTTATTGCAAGTAAATCGCAAGAAAAAAAAAAATCCTTCATCAGTCTCCTCTGCAGTGAGTCCAACTGAAGTGTCTTTCTTGCATTATACATGCATTCCATCCCTGGATGTAACAAGGGTTACCAAAGTGCTGTTATGAACTGGCAGTGTAAAAGGGCCTACAGCCCAACAGTCAGTATGTAATTTGATAAATGCCTTCAAAAGTAAGTTAATTATTGTGATGTTCTCTGTGGTTTTATTCATTTTCAATCGTTCAGCATGTCTGAGTCAACATTTAGAAATACAAGCTGCGCTAAATACACAGTCCTCATGCTAAATCTGACAGTTTGGCATAAATACTTTTGAAGGAAAGTCTGAGTGGGAGGAAAACGGAGAGAGAGTGAAAGACAACCCAGAGAGACAGAAGAATATTGAAGTCATGACACCCCACCCTCCGTTGTTAACTAAAACCAAACCGAAATCCTCGTATCTATCCTACTCCTCATTCCTGACCAATAAGGTGATGTATTAGTTCCCTATCTGCTCATTAGGGATTTGGGGCTAACTCATGTTAGCTCTGTTTGCTTTGGCGTGAGCGGCGCTGATGGGAGGCCACAGTTCTGCTCACAAAGGGAATGAATTCACAAACATACACAACGTTTAATTGGATATCAGATTACTGCGGGGGCAAAATGGAGGGTTTTTCTCCATCATGTTCTCCTGTACAAACACTTTGTCGTCACATGGTCCTTATCACCAACTGTCCCAGTTAATCAGAAGGTCATAACACGTCATTAAAATGCTGTCAAGAACAATCCAAAGCCGTGCCAAAGCCGGAGCTGTGTGTCCCTCACACTGCAGATATGTCCAGTTTGGATCAGCCTAATTTAAACAAACCTCTTTTTGGTAAATGATCCTCCTCTTGGGCAAACATGAGGTTGGACAGAGGGAACGGAAAATGAGAGGGGAGGGAGTAGGAATGGAATAAAGCAAGAGAGGAAGAAAGGAAGAAAAGTGTGAGGGAAAGACAAATAAATCTTGCGAGAAGGAACGCGGGGCAGATTGAAACAAATGGAGCAGAATGCGAGCTGGGAGGCTCTAATTCTCCCACGTCTGTGTCTCACTCACACACCTGGTAGCAATTTAAAAGTAACCTTATTACCCACAATAACTCTCTTTCTTACACGCACACACACACACACACACACACACACACACACACACACACACACACACACACACACACACACACACACACACACACACACACTGCCTATTAGCCAGGATAACAAGGCCTATTTATGACCAGCATCACACTTACTCCATTTCACTTTAATAACTAGATGTATTCTACAGCAAATTGGTCATGTCAGAGGTACACACACACACACACCACACACACACACACACACACACACACAATTACACATGCGCATGCACTCACACAAGCTAACCTGAAGCACGGAGGCATACACACACAGACACACACATAAATAGCTGCATAAATATTTTAAATGTCAGAGTTAACATTCAAACCAGTGCATGACTGCAAATAAACACTTATTCCTAAGTGTTAAATAGGAGAAGGTTTACAAAAACAAAGACCTTGTAAAGAAATTTTTGAAGAACTTTTGTCATTGACATTTGACATTGTGCTATTACTGTAACATTGAATGTGGAAGAAGCACAAAAAATACCTATTTTTTCATCTATCAGTGCGACTTATATTCTAGATTTTATGGTAGCTCACTAGCTGTAGCTTGAAAAAGACTCAGTACTTGCAGATCGATACATGCAGACAAACGGTTTCTGCATTTCTTTGCATTTTGTTACATCAGAAAATCTGATTTATTGATTTCAGTCAGATGTAAAAATATTTTCTACAATGCATCTAAAATTTCTTCCACATTCTATTGAAATTTCTGGTTCGAAGTTTCTAAACAGTCCCAGTTTGAATCAGGCTGCAATTTGTTTTTGTTAAATGGTCGTGACTCCCATCATTTGTCAACGTTACGTCAAAGCAAGCACCAGGTGAACAGCAAATCAACCTCAGAAAGGCACTTTGTCCTCTGTATTCCTTTGTGATCTTGTAGTTCTCATGTGATCTTGTGAACCCGTGAGTCCAACTGTTAATGGCTTTGCTTATAAACTGATATAACCAGTGTAAAGCTACCAAGCAGACCTAAAAATGTCAAAATATGTTGTTTAATATTTGAGATACAGTTTTTTAAAAGCCCTCTTGGATCCTGCAAACCATTTTGAGTATAAAGGATTTATATATATATAGAGTATGAAATTGTCAGTATTTGATGTGGTGTGTATAACTAAGAAAATGAAATTCATATTTTCCCAGAGTAAAAACAGTAGTTAAAGGTTTGGTTCATAAATATTTAGACCACACACTCATTCTCTCACTTCTACATCTGGTGTGTAGCCGTGCAGATCGTTTTATGTGCTGAGGTTTTGTAACATATGGGGCTCTGACATGCACGCCTTCATCCCAATGCAATAGATTAAGAGAAATGAGACAACTTTGGAAAATGATTTGAAAAGACTCAACATCCAGAAACTGTGGCTTAGTCTCTGTGGATAAAACATTCTATATATCAACTTCAAAAGAGGAATAAAACTCACACATTTGAAATTACCTGAAAGTGTTACACCTCAACATGCTTATCAGGCTTTTATTTCCTTTGTTAACTTTTTTGCACCAATACACCAAGACAAATTCTTTGTATGTGTAAATGTACTTGGCAATAAAAAACGATTCTGATTCTGATTCTAAAGACATTTTAAAACGGTGAATTCATGGTTGGTTTTAAGTTCCTGTGAGGAGTTTAAACTGGAGATGAAGCTGACTGTAATGAGAAGTGATGTCTCTATATGGCTGATAAAGTCAAAGCAGACAATCAGAGAGAAGATTGATTATTTATATTTGCTTATTGTGAATGCATGTCTCCTCTGCCGAGGTGTCAGACTAAATGGACTTTGGCTTCTAAGGGCTTTACTAGTCTTCTGACTACTCAAAGCGCTTTACACCGCAGGTCACACCTAACACCCATTCACACACTGGTGGCAGAGGTTGCTACGTAAAGTGTCCATCATTGACTATTCCCGTTCTTACACATTTAATGTTTTGGTTTGTTTTGGTTGACTTGGGATGTTTATGGACAGGGAGCTTGTGTGTCTTCCCCAGCCAATGACAGCATGCGGGGTAGTTCAGGAGCAGATACAAGTCAGCGATTGGAAGCGAATCAAACTGGTGGATATTGTGGACATATAAATGGAGTGCTTGTCTTCAAATTACATGAAGAAATTGCACTTTTAAAAAAATAAAAATGAGAACTACCATATATAAAACATCTAGCTTGCATTGTAGGTACAAACATTAAACGTACACACTACGTCCTGCAGTGAGTGTGCGCTTCTGGAGGAGGGGCCCAGTTTGAATGTTGTGTGTACAAGCTGCAACGAACACTGCACACTGACTTTACTTTTAAGGGTATTTAAATATTTTGGAAAACCTGCTTTAAATGTCAAACGGACAAATTCATACATTTAAATAATGTAGTTTTAAAAACTAATCTGGGGACAATGGTTAAGTTCAAATTTCCCATATTTTTAAGTAAACTAAATATTTTTCCCTTTAAAAAAAAAAAAAATCTTAACTAGGACTCACCAATGGGATTTTGGAAGACAGACTGTACTCAAGTACACATTTGGCTTCAGCATTATGTTTGCATACCTCTGTGCTTACTTTGAAGATACAGTATAGTTGACAGTCCTCTGCTACAAAAAAACTTTCTGCAGTACATTCTTTAATGCATTTTAAGAGGACGAGTAAGCAGCAGCGCCTGCAGCAGAGATCATCAATTACAGCACATATCAGTGACTCTAGAGAACATGGGCTTGTCATTCAACCAAGGACAGCCTCTGATGATTAAACGCACCACCAGTTCTTCTGTTTATCTACTCGGACATGTGATGATCATTACACACCAAAGAACATAAAATCAGCCCTTGGCTTGGCGTTGCCCCCCGCTTCTTGCCTCTGGCATCACTGGCAGCCAGTTTGAAGCAAGCGGCTGCAACAGTTGGCTGAAAAGTAGGTGAGGTGTGAAAGCCTCAGCGCCTGCATGGAAAGGTGACTTCATGGCCTGCCTTGAAGCAGCACAGAGGAAAAATATCCAGAGGATTAGAAGCAATGGATGAATCCCAAGTGTCTCAGAGTTAGGTAAGAGTTTGAAAACCTGCCAACAGTTGGAGTTCTTTTCAAAGCAACAAGGGAGGCTTCAGTTTCATCCTAATGGCTTAGACTAAAGCAAAGTACAACGCTGCAGTCGGGGGGATAGAATTATATGGCCGGTACAGATATGTCAAAGTCTTTGCCTTAATCTCTAGAAAAACACCGACCTACAGGAAATCCCACAGGTTTCTGGTGGAGTGATTTAAATCTCGGTTTAGGTTTACAGTCGACCATTTAACAACTGAAACAAGCATATGGTGATAGGGGAGGAAGTCTGGTTGGAGCTGAGGAGGGATAAGGAAGAGAAAAAAAATGAAATTCAGTGTGATAGACTTCTGTGTGATGGCATCTAAAAGTAACACTGTATGTTTAAATGCCAACAGATCACATCCATATACTGTGTAGAAATGTACTGAGCCTCTTGGTGAAGCCAGTTGGGTAGTGCCTTGTTCCTGATTTCCTACTAATGGCCAGCAGGGGGCGAGTCCAATTGTATCAAAGAGAAGAAGCCTTCTTCTCACTTGATTTTGTACTTCAGCAAATTTTTTCCCGAATGACTATCTGTCACAATATGAGAAAGTTATAACTAGGGTTGGAAAAGGTCTGTTGGTTTGGTTGATTCTAAAAATTGTGCATCGAGACAACCCCAAAAAGAAGACGTTATGTCACATTTTGTAATGTGACTTTAACTTTGACTTCTGGATTTCAGACAGAGATCAGTTCTTTTGGGTGCAAGTCCTGCTTTTTGACAGATCTACCACCTCAAACGACTTTCTTACTATTAAATTCCACATAACCGTCTGACCTGAATGATTTTCTTTTAGCGATACTAAACAAAAACGTAACATTTAAAGATGTCAGGTTGAAGTTTGTGCTGACTCACACAAAAGGGGAATTGATTTAGGAATTTGGGCTGGATGGCAGGGGCGGATCTATAGGGCTGGGCTGGGCCACCCATTTGCAATCCCAAAATAATAAATCAACCATTTGATCTGTGCTGAAACGGGATGCATCTGTCATCGAATTCCAATGTGGCACATTAAGAGGATTTAAACTATTTAAAGTGTAATACAAGTATTTACAAAATTGTGATGAACTGTAATTAATCTGAGTTTCTACTTTGGTGTATCCCAATTATATTCTGTAATCCAGTCACAGCATTAGATTCTCTATATTATAACATTATGACTATTTGTAAAGCTGCTGTGAAGATGGATAGAATAATTAACCATCATCCATACTCTTAATATAGAACAGTGAATAGCAAAATAGTATAGGGGAAAAACCATGGCAGAGCTTCAGGTTGTGAGTCTTCATCATTGACTCCAAAGCACTGGCTTCACATGTCACCAGTTTTCATTCTCATGGATGTGTTACTCTGAGATTCACAAATGAACGCCTAAAGGGAGTTTTTTTTTTTTTTTTAAACTCCTCTAGTAGTTTTTAAGTTTGTACGTCTTAAATAAATCTGTTCAGCACATTTTCATTTGTCATCCTGGTGCACTGGTCCAGCCTACTTTTAATGCAAAGCTCCAGAATTTATCATTTTTTTTGTTTAAATACCAACGCAAACATAAACAGTCATAAATCTTCCATGAAGATCGCAGCACATACGTCCCAGGGGACTCCATGTCTCAGGTCCCCCAAAAGCGAGGTGTTCACAGCGCCTGACTGTAAATGGCAAATTCCCCTGAAACTCTTTGTCCCATTTTAACAACCCTGCTCGGGTCTTGCTTTCATTCTGAGATGGAGGGGGGTTTTGTCGTTGTCTTTTTTCTTAGTTTTGAAAGTAAGTTAGACACACAAACAGCCACCACACACACACACGGACACACGCACATTGGTGGTCATGTAATCATTTACACACACATACACAAACACTGATGAAAAAAAAAGCGCAAAGGCATTTACATCCACATGCAGACAAGGTCATCAACCTCACCGACAACTTGACGTTTTTTTTAGCTGAGCCGATGTTGTAAATGATTAGGCACTTGTCAGAGCGAGGTGATTGCTGCTGAAGGGCTTTCCGGTGGTTAACGGGTGCTTAGGGTCACAACGCTTTTAGCCTCTAATGCAGGCTGAAGAGGTCATCCAATAAAATGGCACCCTTTATCCCACCCACAATGACATATCCAACACAAGGAAAAGTAAGACTGTGCCCTTGATTTGACATTATTTTGAATGTAGACTCAAACTAGTGCAACCAACATTATGCAAATAACTCACTGTGTCTATTTCTACTATTAATATCAGGACCAGTTTCCCTACCTAGCTTTTTGTGGGTTTTTTTTGTTGCTCAATTGGGGTGATTAGATATTCTTTTAAACTTTTCATAAAAGGTTTTTCTGCAAATCACGTCACAACTGTTTGAGAAAACCAACCAACCCTGCCTTTATCCTATGGATCCTCTTTGGAATTTGTTCGTTCATTTGGAGGAGCTGACTATTAGTTCCTGTTTAAATGTATCTTTCTGGGATTATAATGCAATTCACAAAATGTTTCATATGAAAGAAAAGGCTGATATCTCTAACTGAAACAACAAATAGTTGCATCCTGATATGTGAATTTTATCTCTGTGTGTCCATCTGAGCCAGGGTCCTGGAACAAAACACAGCAACATGCACAAGTTATTGGTATAAACATGGCCAATAAATGGAATAGTGTACAAGTTACATCAGCATTCATTCTCAAAATCTTTTTTTAATTTTTTTTTTTATGCCTATGCACACTTTCTCCTGCATGCAAAAACACAAACATTTCACTCCTGCATTCAGGACACACACACCTCACAAACATGGTGGGACTCATAGATAAGCACACACCTGCACACGCTTCACCAGTTAAAATATGCAGCTTCAGGAACGCAGATGAGCACAGCACATGTTTTGCCAATGAGGGTGACATGAAGAGGCTTTAATGCTGACACAGCCACATGATGTCCCTCTGCTGCAGCATGACTCATAAATATACTTCAAAAGAACAGGAGGGGACATCAAATCAGAGTCACTGACAAGCTGCCAATTTCTTCACACTGGAAGAGGATAAAATATGGACAAGATAAGTGATGAGATCTCTGGTTTGGTTTAAATAAGCTTTCAGAAAAAGTAATTTAAACTTCCATTTAATAAGGAGTTCAGTGAAGATGTATGTGATGCAAAGTTTAAATGACATGTTCATATGCTCTTAAATAAAACAAAGAAGATTACCGTTTACGGTTCAAACGTAAATCAGAAATAGTTAATGGGAAAGTGTGAGGAATATCAGATTGGATTTTTTTTCCCACAATGTCCATCAGTCAGAGTCGAGGTGTGGACTTTGCAACAAGCAGAATTACAGAGTTAGCAAAGCAACTTCTAAAATGAAATTGGAAATAATCAATATCCATAATAGACATCTTAAAATTAAGTTTAGCTATTTATTTTCAGAACATTAAATTTAAGTAAATTTTAGTCACAGATGGACTGAAAACAAAGCTCACAAAGTACATCTAATCAAACAATCCCTTCTGGGCTTTGTGGACCTGTGTGTGTGTGTGTGTGTGTGTGTGTGTGTGTGTGTGTGTGTGTGTGTGTGTGTGTGTGTGTGTGTGTGTGTGTGTGTGTGTGTGTGTGTGTTGGCCCCTGTCAGAAGGCTGGATTTAGTGTGTGATAAAAGAAGAAGGGGATTTAGATTGAAATCAGAAAATGACCCAAACAATTAAAAATGTTGGATTGTTTGATTACTAGTGTAGTTATTTTAGACTGTGATATATAATGCTGCAATGTTGTAGTTTTTTCTCATACCGACAGCCCTCTTTAGGTTCAATCCTTCACCTGTCCTCTTGCACTGTTACACATCAGAGCCATCTAAACAAATCAATCAAATATCAACCTGAGGAAGCATTAAGAGACACCCCAATATCAGCAGCACAGGTAAAAAGCACTTTTCAGTGTGAGAGAGGGAATTATAGGGAAAAAAAATCATGATGAGCTCATTTTAAGACATGCCAAACTCAGAACGACAATGACTCAAGAGCCTGGTGAAAAGGAGCAGGAGGTTAGAGGTTAGGGCTCACGGCCACGTGTTTACAGCCTGTCCTTGTGTGTATGTTTTTGTGTGTGAGATGAAATCCCTTTCACTCGTTCATATTAAGGACTTCTATGTGCTGCTGTACTCTATTGTGGTTTCAAGTTTTTGATACAGCCATCTGACTCAGAAACACACAACAGAGAGAATAAGCATGCATTTTGTACAGGAAACAGGTAAACAGAAAAACCACTTCAGAAGGGGCAGAGAGGCAGAGAAAGGGAGAGAGAGTAGAGAGAGTAGAGAGAAAAGGGAGAGAGAGAGCAGAGAGAACGAGAGAGAGAGAGTAGAGAGAAAGAGAGAGAGCTCCTTTGTTTGTGCAGACGCAGCCAGAGAAACTGGATCTATCTAAACACACCTGCTTGTAATGATTTTCACCAAGCCATGTGTGTGTGTGTGTGTGTGTGTGTGTGTGTGTGTGTGTGTGTGTGTGTGTGTGTGTGTGTGTGTGTGTGTGTGTGTGTGTGTGTGTGTGTGTGGTTCATCAGTCCTCTAAAGGCTGAAACACAGGCACACAGGAACACACATGCACTTACTCGCAGTATGGTATAGATTAGCGCAGAACGGACTTTATAAACTCACTGTTGTAAACAGTGCACACACACACACTCACACACACACTCTCTCACATACACACACACACACACACACAGACACAGCGTTGCCGCCACAGACAGACTGTTCTCATAATGGTTTCAGAGAGAGTTATGAACAGGACATTGGTGCATTAGGATCTAATCTAAAACACAGAGGCCTGGTGTATAAACATGTCACTTTCACTTTGAAGGAACAAAAAAGGGAAAATGGAGTTCATTATAAACACACGTCCCTCCCTCCTGTATACATGGAGTCTACAGTGAGCCAAAAGGGTCAGAATTCAGGTCGGGTTAAACGTTTAGAAATTCAACAAAAAGAAGTACGAATAATTATACTGACATGTTTTGTTATTCGTCTCTAAGTAAACTGCATTTGAACCACAAACTGCTCAAGATCAATGAGATAACAATGAAATAATGACATGAGTAATCACCAAATCATGAAAAAAACATCAATTAACCATATGTGCATCAACTAAAATGTAGATCCTGAGTGGTTATCCTTTAAATTAAAATAGTGTATCAATTCCAAGTGTCAACCTGCTGTGTTATTTATTTTATAAAGCCTCAGATAGATTGATGTATTTGCATAATTAGGGGCGTGGCTGAGCTGACTGACAGGTGTACGTGTTGTAGTCTGTGTTTGCAAGGCCCGTCTGAGCTCCACCTCATTGGGACTGAATTGATCAGAAGTGATTTCTAATCAGCATTTTCCTCATTGAGACCCCCTTTTACTGGGCTTCATAACACCTCTCCAGAAAAAAGAGATTTAGATTTAAAGTTATCTCAGGTGAAATACTTTGAAGTCACTTTTCACAGCGATTCATTTCATTAAAAGACATAAGCTATTAAGTCAATTTCTACAGCAGACAATAAACACTCTTATTGCTGTTTCAGAAATCTAGATTTCAACATGGGATCTAATGAGGATGAGATCTTCTTGGTTCTTCAGCAAGCCTCAAGTGGACGCTTGAGGAACTGCAGTTTTTTCACTTCTGAATCGACTTTGTTTTCTACACTAGAGGTTGTCACTTGGTAGTAATCCAAGCTCTGCCTTTGCAGATGTTGTTAAAATGTCTTTATTACATCAGACGAGGTAGAAACTTTCAGGAACATGAAGACATTCACTGAATCAAATTAGGACTGTTTGTTTATTGAGAATAAGATTGTGTTCTTTCTCTTTTTACAACAATTTCAATTTGTTGTTGACAATTCGCTCGCTTCAGAGACAGACAGAAACGTGAGCAGCTTGAAATTGAGAGAAACAACTTGGGGGAAAGAATCTTTATGAGACCTTGATGATGTTTTAATCAAAAAACAAAAATCTGCATTGATCACTGATGGAGAAAAAAATCAGAAGGCAGTCACCAGAATCATTTCACAAAAAAAACTTATATTACACAAAAAAAAAAAATCTCAATTTTATTATCATTATCATAGAGTCAAAAAGAATACTTGCAAAATGAGTCAGTTTTGGTGCCCCCTGTGGATCACATGGTACTTCTCATGTCTTTGCTGTTTCTTCCTGTACATGCTATTTTAAGTATAAGTATATTTTAATCACAAAAAAATCTCGTCCTGTTGTCTTCTAACAGTCAAATGTATCACTCATTGAGAGTCTTTGCCATGGAAAAGTAAAAAAAAAGTCAATTTGTGCAGCATGTTTTTAATCACTTTGTTTGACTACGACCCGGCGGCAACTTTTTGGAGACATTAAAAATAACCGTAATGAAATAATTTATCATTTGGTTGATGGTTTTGTTGGCTTATTGTACCTCATCAGGAAGCATCAATATTAATTTCAGTCTGTCTCATCACCAGCTAAAAACTCTGCAAGAGCTTTAATACTTTAAACAAAAAAAACTCCCTCACATTTTAGGAGAGAACTTTATTCACTTGTTGTGATGTTTTTAAATCTGTGAGAATTGTACTTGGACATCACGTGAAGTCTGGACAAATTTGCGATTTTCTTCATTGCAGTCATCTTTAAAAGAGAAGATTAAATCACAGCCCAGCAGTCTAAATTATTTGATTTAAAATCAAAGAGCTTTTGGAGTTTTGTTTGTTTGTGACATGCAGGATTTTCTCTGCACTTCTTACTGTGAGTCTGTTTCTGCAGCAGCCCTGACACAGCACACGTCCCAGACCTTTCCGTGACCTCGACTCTACCCATCTAATATTCACTTCCTCCCCCCTCCCCCCCGTGTCTCCGCTCACTCCCCCCTTCACTCCCCCCAAAACGTCTTTCATATTTCAGTAGGTTTTAGTGAAGATCAACTCTGCGAGGTTAACTTTCTCCTTTTAACGGCATACAAATATGTGTGTGTGTGTGTGTGTGTGTGTGTGTGTGTGTGTTTGTGTGTGTGTGTGTGTGTGTGTGTGTGTGTTTGTGTGTGTGTGTGTGTGTGTGTGTGTGTGTGTGTGTGTGTGTGTGTGTGTGTGTGTGTGTGTGAGAGAGAGAGAGAGAGTCTGATGCTCCTTCTGGAAAAAGTAACAATGCAAATTGCACTTTATTCCATTAATTCAAACCCTTTTGTGTATTTTAGGTTAAATTTGATAAATTAAAATGTTTTATCTCCTGATAATTTCTCTCTGTTTCAGCAGCGCATTAACTAAATGTTTAATGTTTTAATGTAAAGTTTGTAAAGATAAAATGCAGAGATTATTAGAAACTTTATTTTAATATTACTGTTCACATCCCCGCTGAGGATCATTTAAAAAATGAAGCATGACATTATAACGAGCTTCTGAAATAGGTCGTCTGATGAATGTCTTCAAATGTTGCGTTTTGCACTTCGGGTGCTGAAAAAATGTGGGTTGTCAAGGCGACCGTAGTTTAGTTGCACTTTAATACGTTAAAAATGATTTAAATATATTCTGCCTTTTCCAATCAAAGACTTTATAAAACATTCATTTAAAAAAAAAAAAAAGACTTCCTTTACTGAAACAAAAGTCCTCCATTCTTATCCAGCTAAAAAGATTGAATAAAAATAAACCATTTTTAATACAAAATGAATCTGTTGTGTCAAATCAAACTGTTTTTAATCTACCTTCTTTTAAAAAACAGCCTGTCTTCATCTGGCCTATTTAAACGTGCATATCGATTAATTACATTTTAAATAGTTAGAATGATAAAAGTGAATGTTATTCTTTATCAAAATATGCAAAAGGAGAAACCATTTTTTATTTCTGTGCATACTTCATGTTGCATTAAAATAAAAAAATAGCCCATGTTATGTGAGAAGGATCTGCATTTCTATCTGACTCTGTTCTATGAAGTAAAACTGAAAAATCTCAAGTCTAAGAAAGTGCATTCGTCTTATTTATATTTAAAAAATATTTATATGTAGGAAAAGCATTCTCTCCACATTCATCATTTCACATAATAGACTCTTACCTCAAACTTGCAAACATTAGAGCATTTGTTTTAGCAGAAAGGTGGATGTGAGGCTTCCAGTACATTTAACTCTTCAAAAGATTTTTTTTATTATTCAATTAACATGGCATGAACTTATTTACAAGCGAACACAGGAAGCTTTCAGCTTGGAGGAGTTGAGAAAGAAAACAAGAAAAGTAACTACAGAGCAGCAAAAACAAATAGAAATATCACCCATTTACTTTAATAAGCTGAAAATAAAATCTGCTCTTTTGTCAAATTTCTATTTACAATTTTCTATTTCTTTCTATTTCTATTTTTTTTTTAAATGTCTCTTAATAAACTTGATATCATCAACGTGACGAGTCCTGATACACATTTTAAATTGAGATATCACAAGTGAAACAAGAAGGCCTAAATGCTTAATCAGTAGAAATATCCGTCAGGGCAGTGAGGAAAAAATCTCAGGATAAAGTGCGTCTTGAAACGGGGAAAAGGAGTTCCAGGTACGCTGCTCCTGCGATCTGGATGCAGGACTATCTGTGTCTGTCAGAGCTGGTCTCTTTAAATATTTTGAAAAGTAGATTGAAGGTGTTGGAGGAAGACGCTTCAGCTTGTAGATGCTTTGATTAATGACTTTTCTTCTCTGTGACTCAGGACATGTTGATCTGTGTCTGTAATTGTTCTGTATTTAATGTCTATAAATTGTTTATTGCTCTGCCAGGATACTCTTGTGAATTAGATTCTTAATCTTAATGAGGTTTTCCTAGTTAAATACATTAAACAAAAAAAAATTAAAGGGGACATATGATGAAAATCCACTTTAACAGTGTTTGTGAACATATATTTGGGTAACCTGAGTGTCTACCGACCCAACATAATGTGAAATAAACCCATCCAGTCCTTCGTTTGTGGTCTGCATAAGTCTTACAACACAGAGAAAAATTCTCCATTTCAAATGTGCTCTCCTTGTGATTCTGGTGAAAAAAAAAAAATACCCTCCCCTCCCCTGGTTTCTCCCCCCATGCCTCCACCCACCCCCAGCCTAGAGCAACAGTTTTGTGCAGGTCCATCATTTTTATTCTTGCTACAGAGGAGTGATGTCTACCGGGAATACTCAGGGGCGGGGGCTCATTGCATTTAAAGAGACACACACACCAAAACAGAGCGTTCTGAGAGAGGTGGTTCATACAGGGTCACAAACCTCCTCTGGTGCTGGAGTTATATTTTGACCAAAGCGCCTCCACGTTTTTTTGACAAGCTGTCATGAAGTTTTATAAATTCCTGATACTCAGGGGACATTCCCCATGTTAACGCAAGTATAGTTAATAATTCACTTTATTTTTTGAAAGCTCAGCTCATTTGAATCTACACGGGACCTTTGCAGCTGTCGGTAATTACATCAGACAAAGCAGAAACTTAAAGGAACATGGAGACACTCACTACATCAAATTAGGTCCTCTTGTTTAATGAGAATAAGAGCGTGTTCTTTCTCTTTAGATTACAACAATATAGGCCAATTAAAAAGCTGAATTAAAGCAAATCTCTCAGTGTAATGTGCCAGGATAATAGGCCACTTTGTTAACGCTGCAGGCAATTAAAGGAGAATATTTCTGCTGCTGGACCGTCTAATTTTGAAAAGTCTGCACATTTAAATGTTACAAGCTTTCCTTTTTGTGTGTGTGAGTGTGTGTGTATCCACGTGTGTGTGTGTGTGTGTGTGTGTGTGTGTGTGAAGGCTTTGCTCACAATGACGTGTTGACATTTTTTGTTGTTTCTATTTATGTGCTGACGACAACCTGACCTAAATCTTACTCTCTGATCGGGTCCCTCAGAGGCTTGCTCAAGTGCATTCTGGGAAAATGAAACCTCTCACCAGCTGACCCTGTCACACCTTTCTGTCACTCCTCTGGAGTAAATTTGTACGTGTGTGTGTGTGTGTGTGTGTGTGTGTGTGTGTGTGTGTTTCTCCTGTGGTTATTCTTTTCTACCTTTCCTCTCGCTCCCAGCTGTATCAGCCTCATCAATAAAGTTTTATATCTTTGTCCAACAGTGAATTGTACTTTGAGATATTTGAAGGTTATTCCTCAAACTTTTGGTTTGAATGAAAACCAAAACGTGTATTATAAAAAAAAAACTTTTTCACTTCTTGTGCTTCCTTTCTGAATCCTTATGTATCAGTATGTTTGCTACATATTTTTTACATACAATGGTGGGTTTTTAAAAAAAACTCCCTGAACACAGCACCTCTTCTCCTGTCATGAAGAAAAAAGACTTAAGCCTGATTCACAGAGGATCAGTTTTACCTGTTGAACTCTGGTCATTTGTAATAATTGCGAAGGATGTCAGTGGGCCTACTAGGGAAATAAAGTATTTGAATACATGAGAAAAAGTAGCAGAAGTACAAATGTACGCAGAGGGAGAGCATTTACTAGTACTTGAGGTGTTTAATCTGAATATTTGTACCTATCCAGACAGCAGAGTTACAGATCATGACTTAAGGTCGGATGTTTGGTTCTCTGCAGCCTCGGTGGAGTCGCTTCTGCCACAGTAGTTCTCACGTCATGTAGCGGCACTGACACAGCACATGTCCGAGACCTTTCCATGACCTCTCTCCACATCTAATATTCACCATCTCCTTCTGCCGCTCCTACCTGCTCCTTCCCCCTCTTTGTGTCTGCTCCAGTTCAACCTCCTCCCCTTCTGCCACCAGGTTATTCATATTTCAGTAGATTCTAGCAAGGATCAACTCTCTGAGGTTAAGTTGTTCCCTTCCAAAGGTTTGTGTGTGTGCGTGCTCAGTAGACCGACATATCCCTGAGGTTAAGTCAAGTGTTTCAAAAATCAGTAGGAGACGTGTTTTACTCTCAGTGTGTGTGCATGTGTGCCTCTGTGTGTGTTTTTGCCATCAGTAAAAAGATTGTGCAGGATGGGAAGGGAAAGAGCTTTTCTTAGGCTCTGGGCATAAAAGTCAGGAGAACATTAAGACTCCCCTGAAATTCTTGTTTCCAAAGAAAAACTCTAAAGTGAAGCTGGCTGAGCTCTCTGAGCACAGCACAAACACTTTGTGTGTTTCTGTTAAAGGGCACTGACTGTGAACAGGACTCTGACATACTGTACATGTAGCATCCAAAAACCTACAGGTCAAAACTTATTTCTTGAATGATTTCTTTCTCTGCAGCTCTCCCTCTTAACTCATCGAAGACAGCAGCTCGGTCTGTCGCGCAATCTTTCAAACAGTGCAGACACCCATACATCGAGTGTCATTTGTGGACCTGACCCTCGATGTAGCATACAAAGAAAGACAATCTGCATTGGATGGGTTCTTGTGATGGATGGGTCAAATGATGTTTCACACACCTATACAAACTTCTGAAAATGTCCCAACATTTTTGTGGTGAGCTGCATTTTGTGAGCCCGGTTTCATGCAGACCTTTTTTTCTGCATGCGCCCTTAATACATTTTACACGTAATGTCAGAATGAGCTGATGTGTAAAGGCAGCGGGTAATATTCTGGAAAATTCAACGCAAGTTAGCGGGAGTGGGTGATGAGGTCCCAAGACCTGTGTGATAGTCATGCACATAAAAAGCTTCATAACTTTTTTTTGCTCCCAAGAATGATTTTTTTTTTTTTGGATCATTACAATGAGCATTTGTATAATGTCAGACTCTGTCGCTTCCTCCACTACTAAATCTTTCTGCAACATCATGACATGTTTTGCCACTATTTGAGTGGGAAAACTTCTGAACTAAAAAAAAAAAATGAACTGAAAGAACCCCTATAGGGAGATTTCAGGGGCAGCCTGTCCTGGAATTTTTCGGAATTTTTTCAGCAACGCACGTGTGAAAGCAGCTGAATAAACCCAGTACTTCCATTCACATACAAAATGTTAAAATCAAACATTGACCTTTTTGAGGAATTAGTGTTGACTCTGGCCTAAAAATAATTAAACTGTCATCAATATTTAAAGGATCGTTATGATTATCCATCCGTTTTCCATGCTGTTTATTCTGTGGTATTGGAAAGTAATGTCTTTATCTGTATAGCTTCCAAAAATCGTGCAGAAATACGAAGAAAATGAACGCAGAAGACTCCGTATCTGCATGCGTATCAGATGTCGAGCATAAATGAGCCTCAAGGGTCGTTTTTGGTGTTTGGAAAGTCATCCTATCTTTGAAGGTTTCTTTGAAAATCTAACCACTGAGTGAGCCTCAGCCTTGCCTTGGAAAGTAAATCATTGTGCCAGCAGATACACACATACAGAAGCTCTTTAGGCTGTCACACCATGTGGTGATGTCATTAAGGCGCCAGCTTCATGACAAACACAACAAACGAGTGGGTTTGAGTGTGGATAATTGAGTAACTAAGCACAATGCACACGAGTGTCCTCCATATGTTCCCTATGGAAATTTTTCGAGCTAATGATGCTAACGCCAGATGCATCTTAATCTATTTATTCACAGTGAGACGTACACATTTACTGACTCTGCATGCGTGCATTTACATCTTGCTCATCTTACATATTTACATACAAAGATTTCCATCATTGTTTGGCACAGGTGCCAAGCTGCTGAGTTTTATGGAGAGAAATTCCTGCAGGTATGCTAATGCTATATTTAATGTGTATTAGGAGTTAAACAAACAAAACACTTCTTCTCGACTGCTTTTAAGGATTTGGAATTTAAGTGTTTAATATTACATTTGTCGTCAATATTTTCTGTTTTCTGTTATGCTGCATTCAAGTGCATGTGGCACAGTCTGAAATTGGCCCACTTAACAGCTATTCTGCTGGAAAATCAAATTACAGAAGCTGAAGCTTTTGCAAGCAAACATTCAGCTTTGGATTGCACTGAATGCCATTTAGTTCTTGAGTACTCCCTGTTTTCTTCCTTTTAATTATTCTCTCCCTCCATTTTTTTTTTTTTTTACATTTGCACTCTTTCCTGCCACCTTATTTTTATTATTTATGGCTGCAGAAAAAAACAGCGGTGCAAATATTCATGAAAATGTAACAATGGTAGTAAGCCTCCTTCCACTTTCACTCAGTTCAGTTTTTTTTTTCTTGTTAAATATCTGCTTCCTCATGCTCACACTCTTCCCTCGTCTTCCTCACACTCTTGTACATTGCCAGCCCCCCCTCCCTTTTGTCCCTCCCCCCTCCTCCTCTAGTTCCCGTCTGAGTAACCAACAGATAGAAGTGTCCATTTGGGAAAAGAGTCAGGTAGTGATTTATGCTCAAGTGTCTCGAATCTCCCTCTCCGTTCTCTCTTCCTCTCTCACACTCGCCCTTCCTACCTTTTAGTGACCCATAAATCTCACCGTGATAGACAGAGACACACATGTGCACAAACATGCATGATTTCACACCCACAAAGTACAGTTTGATTCCGCAACAAAAAGATGATCCTGCATCCCTTCTATCTCTCTCCATATATCACTCACTCACACACACTCATCCACACACACTCGTCTTTTACTTGGTGACATCAGCCCCTCATCATTAATTTTAATGACCATCAATACACCAGAATACACAGGAGCATGCGCACACACACACATCCGCACAGCAACAGGCGCCACAGATCCTGGAGAGCAATTATTGTCTGCACTTTGTTTATTATCTGTTAGGAGAGGCGAGGGACTGTGTGTGTGTGTGTGTGTGTGTGTGTGTGTGTGTGTGTGTGTGTGTGTGTGTGTGTGTGTGTGTGTGTGTGTGTGCATGCATGTGTGTGTGGGCCTGTGTGTGTGATTTCGATAAGATCAACTCTGTGTTTCTGGTATACTATTCAGCATCGGCACCTCTCTCTGTCTTGTTTGACACTCCACCATTAAAGAAAGCCAGAATCACACTGAGTGACTGACGGGAAGAGGAGGGGAGAGTGTTTGTGTGTTAGTGTCTGTGTGTGTGTGTGTGTGTGTGTGTGTGTGTGTGTGTGTGTGTGTGTGTGTGTGTGTGTGTGTGTGTGTGTGTGTGTGTGTGTGTGTGTGTGTGTGTGTGCGCGTGTGTGTGTGTGAGAGACATAAAGCGAGAAGGAACAAGACATCTTGCTCCATTCAGACCAACATATAATCCTGCTACCAGTCCATCATTGAAATGCTGACTACCCTTATCCTTAACATTCGAGACAAAGTTAACAAGCGAGTTCTAATATATCTCAATACTTCATAGTCATTGCCTGACAGTGTTGATTTGTGCAGAAGTCTATGGAAAAATGTAAATCTTCTGTTTTTGATGCGATAGTTGTCTGTGAGTTACAAGATAATTAGAATGTTAACTTGTTAATTCAAAAGATCTGCTTTGTTAGGTCCAAATTTACAAGCTAGTTGAATTGTTGAATCCAGAACACCTGCTCAGATTATCTGAATCAACAAGATTTATGTTTTTATTTTTCCCAAGCGAATATGATACTCTTCTATAGATTTTCCATGGATTTCTTTTGAAAAACATTTTGCTTTAAAGAGGACATATTATACAACTTTTCTACCTTTCCAAACAGTCCCCTGTGGTCTAAATGAAACAGCTGTGCTGTGCTTTGGTCAAAATATAACATGAATCAAGCACCAGAGGAGGTTTGTGATCCTGTATAAACCAGCTCTCTCAGATGGGTTTATTTCACATTTTGACCTGACCTGATGTCCCCATTGAGTCAAAGTCATCTGTCCCTAACGACTTCAGATCTTTGTTCACTGGTTGTTCTAAAAGCAGATCCTATTTTAGGAAAACTCAGGACAATGGGGCTGGGAAATATATGGAGTTTATAAGATATAACACCACTTTGTCTAAATGACCACAGCAGCAGAGGGGTGGTGTTGTGTCAGTACTGTTTTTTTGTGTTTTGTTTTTTTTACAAATGTGACATTTCCAACAGGTCAGAATGAGAACAATTGAAATCGTTTTGTTTGGCTTACTTACAAACATCTTCAATTCATTCCTCCAAAGACTTTGCCTTAGAGTTTGAGAAAAGAAAAGTCACAGGAAAGCAGCAACAAGAACTGTGACTCAAAGCCAGAAGAAAAGTGGGCGTCAGAGACAGTAAAGTTTCAGACAGACGTCTCTCAGCAGGAGCTCTCTTATTTTTATCCCACTTAACTGGTCGCTGCAGTTTTCTGCCCTTCTTCACCATTTTTTTTTTAATCGCTGCACGGTAAGAAGAGAGAAAAGTGGTAGCAGCGACTAAAGAAAAATAAATATCAGAGGAAAAACAGGTATTCAGGATTTTTTAAGAAGTTAAAAACAACAAGGCAGAAACACAGGATTTAAAAAAGTTAAAAATACAACCATCATCTGCCACATTAAATGAGAGACGGAGGGTGAAAAAAGAGACGAGTTAACCAAAGAATGTCAACTGTACAGTCACATAAAATGTATCTGACGTATATTGAGACATCAAGAAAGGTAGACAGAAGGGAAGTCCTATGAAGCTGGACCTATTGTCATACTGCATTCCTGAAAAAAAAAAGGTATGGCTGACTCCCTTTTTTTCCCTCCACTGAGGAGAACAGTCAGCTTTAGTTGTTTGGTTTTTCTTTAACACATTGTCCAGGATGGTGCCAAACCCATAAAGCTGCATGGATCCCCTTGCAAAGTGGTGTCTGGAGGGAACTTTAGGAATATTTACATGTGGGGAGGCGAGCCCTGGCTTTAAAATGGCTAAATCCCTGCATTTGACAGCAAACAATGTAAAGGTAAAATACCTAATTCCATCTAGTGGGCACAATCCGAATCTTGTGCAAAAAATTGCCACTTTTAGCATGTATAATTGCCTGCTTGGCCGAATGGGTTTTTAAAAACAATCAAAGGCATCTAATGGCAGGATGAAGCTTGAAGCAAAGCTAAGAGAAACTGCAACACCTGAATGTCTCCGCTAGGTTGAATGAAGTATCTCTGATTCTGGACTATAAATTTGTACTTTTTTTAGATTATTTTGGGGATTTTTATGCCTTTAGTGTGGAGGAAAGTGGATAGGGTTGCGAGAGTGGGGAATGAGGTGGGGCAAAGCGCTGACCTGCGTTGAACACAGTCACCAACTTCAAGGACTAAAGCTCTGGACATGGGGTGTGCTATATAACTGCTAGCCTACCCGCCACGAAGACTCAGATTGACCATTTCTGATGCAATCTCTGTCAGAAGAATTTAAACTGCTAATATTTTCATTATAAGTTAGTTCCCAGAGTTTTGTGAAGTTTTACATCCAATAATGACTTAATCACTTGATTTGCGTCATCTGGTGAAGATAGGACTCTGGGTCTTTGTAGGGACTTTCTATGATTAATACTGTGCCATATATTCTCCTGGCTTTGGGTCTGAATACACCTCTATACACACAGTGAGTCAGACTTGAGTCAGAAAAAAAAAGGAAAAAGGAGAAAGACGGAATAGTATAGTGTGGAAAGAGGTAATGCACAAAAAAGAGAGATATATAAAGAAATGGTGACACAAAAGAGCTGATGATTTCTTATATAGACGTTCGGTTACTTGAAACAGATCATGTTATCTGCCCTCCTGTTTTCTTTTTCTTCATCTTATATTTTTTCTTTCACTGCTCTGTATATCACCTGTAGAGAATCACCTGCTCCCTCTTTGTTCCTACCATGTTGTTTTTGGACCTTTTTAACTTATGTAGCCTACAGTGTCTTTTAGTCTCTGAAAAGTGCGTTACCAATAAACCTCTTTTTCTTGTCTGGGTTTTGTTCTTCTCATCAGTAACCTCAATCCTCCCTCCTGTTTCAGCCCTGCTTCACCCCTCGCAACTCAGCGTCCACCTGCTTTCATCACCATGGCTACAGGACAGCCAGTGTTTTTATGTTGTCATGGCGACTAGGGTCAAGGCTCAAGCCATATTTAACAAAGTGGAGCTGGCATAGTCCTCTGATAATTGTCAAGGGAGGCTGCAAAGGAGGAAAAGATCTTTTTCGACTGTGAATGTTAGAGGAAATGACTACAGCTCTGCAATTCCCTTTTATCCACTGGTTTGTAAATGATAAAAAAAATATATAAACAAGAAAACTTGTTGAGATTAAACATCACTTTTACCAGAGTGTCCTGCATGGCCAAGATTACAGTCGTACATATAATACATCAACATAGAATACATCATGAACAGATTCTACAGTACATGAAAATAGATTCTGTACACGGAGGTCTGGATTGTCAGCATGGGAAGTGTTCTGGTTTTGGTTTGTAGTAGGTTCATATTCCGAGCTGTATTGACCAATTAGGTTTTAGCAGGCTTTGGTGTAAAACGGAGAGTTAGTCAGTGTGGACAGCAAAAAAACAAATGTTATCCAAATGACATATCGGCTCCCATTGTTGTCAATCTAAGGACAATTAATTGATCTCAAAAACAAATATCTGCATTCAAGTGCAATGAATTTTCAATTACAGATCAAACATTTCGACTTGAGCGTCCAGACAGCTTGATGTTATGTCACGAAATAGTTGCAAATCTGCATCATGATGTTGTTATTACAACAAACCTAAGACCGGTTATTTTCAAGCAAATCCAGATTTTTTTTTTTTGCTGGCTGTACAGACTATTGTACACATAGTCACAGATTCAAAAACTATAGTCCTATGATCTTATATCCTCGGAGAGTGTCGGCAAACGTCTCTGGTTGTCTGCTGTAGCCAGTGATAAGGGACAACATTTCAGTCATGACTTCCTTTCTGTGAGTTGCCTTGGTTTACATATTGATGAGCGACTTCAGAGGCGAGAATGACCCACCCTCCACCATCGGACTGTGCCGTCCCACAACCACCAGCTGACGCTCAGCCACCACCATCGGACTGTGTTGTCCCCACAACCACCGCCTTCCTCTTTCATGCACGGCTTGCTCGGACGTCCACCTCAGGGGCAAGGAAGTGTAGACAACATGAACGTGAGGAATACAAAGGAGAAACCCTTTGGTCATAATATCCCATGTGTAAATCATCTTGTGATAATTTGTTATGAATTGGCGCTATACAAATAATGATTGATTGATTGATTGATTGAATGGACTTGATGTTAAGAAAATACTTCTACCATCCTCATCAGCACAGTGTCTCCTGTGGACACTTTCAGGTTCCTGGGATCCACAATATCCTAGGTCCTGAAGTGGACCTCCCACCTAGAAACTAATAGAAAAAAGGCACTGTACTTCCTGCGTCAACTCAGGAAGTACAACCTGCCTCAGTAGCTGCTGGTCTTGTTTTACACCGCCATCATCCAGTCTGTGCTCTGCACCTCAATCACTGTCTGGTTTGGATCTGCAACCAACCAGGACAATCAGGACTGCAGGAAAAAAATCATTGATGCTGACCTGCCCACCATCAGGATCTTGTACCGGTCAAAGGGTCAGGAAACGGGCAGGTAGCATCACTGCAGACCCCACACACCTCAAAAACACAAACTGTCCAAAGTCCTCCCCTCAGGTAGGTACGGCAAACCAACCGGACATAAGAACAGTTTCTTCCCCCAAGTAAAAAAAGTGTTCAAAATGGTATTTTAGAGATTTTAGATTTACTGTAAATGTTTTCAACAGGGGTTTTATCTGCATTTTATTATCCTGTTCAATAACACACTACTTCAAACTCAATTTCTATTCCTAAATATGAGAAGCTTCAGAGCAGAGGCACAAAAAGTTGACCTCTGACTCCTTCCTTAAAAAAAGATTGACAAAAGTTTTTTTTATCTTCAGGTGAAAAAATGGAACTGGAAAAAAATTTGATCAAATGAAGCAAATTTCTGCCTTTGAAGCCGCAGACATTCACACTTTTGAAGGAGAGCAGAGCTGCAGAGGTAACTTTTCAAAATAAGTGTGGGTGGGATTGAAAGGCGAGAGACTGAGGTGGAGAGTAATAGCAACATGGCTGCATGCACTTGCATTAATTCAAGTGAGGAGAGTTCTTTCTTTAAAAAAAAAAAGAGTAGACGTGTTTTTCAGCATCGAGCCTCAAAGCAAACCGCTGTCCTCTGTAAGGTTCCTCTGAAGTCTGTGGTGTCTAAACGCAGCGCAGATTTATTCCAGCATCTCAAACAAAGACACACGGCCCAGTGGGAGAGGTTTGTGGCAGAGACAGAGACTGACTGGGATCAAAAAACGTCCCTGGAGTTGCAAATGTCCGCCTCTATTTTAATGTTAACATAAAAAGCCTGAAATGAAACTGTACAGTGTGACTAAAGTTCAAAACAACTTCCCACGAAGAAGACACACCAAAACTACAGGCCTCATTATCACGATGTTACTGAAGACTACAACGATTTAACACAATCTGAGATTGACAGCTGCTGAAGTGAAGTGATACCGTCCTCTATTGCTCTACATTGAAACACAGTAGCTATTATTGCAACAGGTCAACCAAACAGGAAGAAAAAAACCCTATAAGTATGATTCGTATTACATGGTGTCAACGATATGATGTTAGTGCTAATGTTGCTGGGTGAAGCAGCGCTGTCACTGATGTTACAGTTACCTACAGAAATCTCAGCAGTAGCATATTTGGAAAATTTCATATTTTGTACAATATTGTAAAAGCCAATGAAACTTTTAATTTCCAAATGGCTGCACTGCAGTGAGAGCGGCATAAGAAAGCATCCGCCTGAAAATACCTGTTACCCTCAATTCCCACATAGTCTGTGCACGCTGCTGTCTGTGACCGTCAGGACCGCGGTTTTGCGCCGTCGGACGGACGTCAGGAGAACTACACGATCACGAGGGAATAAAGAGAAAAACGTACATTTGTTGTTTTGTTGCACGCTCCGTTTGTTTTATATCTTTATATTCTGCCTAGCTTGACGCATGCCTGCAGTGTAGTCCGTCAAAAACGGACCGCAGTGCTCGCTGTGGAAACACAATGATTGACGAGAGTGGCAGCAAACTGCGGTGTAGTGCGTTGCGCTGACGGACCGAAGCGCCCACAGACTATGTGGAGATTTGGGGTTAAAGAGCTGCCTGTATTAGAGGCTTCATATTTATTATAATCAAAGATGGGATAGTGTAAAAAAAAAACAATTCTTGGTAATACTTATCAGCCTTAGTTCTTTTGTCTGATAGGCCAATAAGGAGTTTAAATAATTTGATTGTGTTTTCTAATAATTCACTTTTGGCAAACAAGGGTGATACTTGGCGAAACTGAAGTTTAAGCACTGGTTGATCTGCTGAGGCTTTCCCTTCTAAAAGCTGATCAACTGAGTCATCAGAGACCAACAACAAATCTAACTGACAGGTCAGTTTGCACCACCTACTCATGGTGTCCTTATATGACCAAGTTAACTACACACTGTCAGAGATCCTGACAGTAGACTTAACATGTTAATTCAGTGTCATAAACTCTATTTTTATAGAGTTGCTGTGACAAAGTGTAGCTTGCTTTTAATTTGTGTGGGTGGTGATGAAAGTCTTCGGGGCTTCATGCAGCACTTAGAAACACTCTGAAGTCCTGAGACTGTTCACACTTCAAGCATAAGTTTACTGTAATGACGCAGGGATAGTTGGAACTAGAAGGAAATATTTCCTTTTTGTTAGCTGATACAGTCTCTTAGTAAGCATGACTTCCTCTTTTGAGGTTGGCTGGCTTTGTTTTTTTATGCATTTTTGTGTTCTTTCTTTACAGATCACTGGTATATATTATGATATTCAAGAACAAACACGCTCATACAGTTGTTCTGCTCCGAGCACTTTGCTCCTGTTCTGTGACAGATTGTTGAGTTGAGGCGTTAGCTTCTACTGAAGTATGTCTTTCCAGATGTTACACAAGTTCCACAGTTTAAAACAGAGCTTCCTCCCTTTAACGAGCCAACGAGAGCAGCTCACACTGATTTAAAAAAATCTACCTTTCCTGCATACCGACCTATACAGTCTGTCGGTAAACAAAGTGTACATAGATGCTGGGGGTCAACATCTGAGAGCCCCAGACCAATTCATTATCCTGATTGTAATAATGTCAAAGTAATATTTTCCCTATATATACAGATCAAGTATTTTTAAGTTGAAAATGTTTTCCTGATTAATTGACTTGCACCTGACATTCCTTACACTGTAAATAACATGGCGCAGTTACCACCAACTCTCAACAGGTGGTACAGTTTTCATTTTAACTGAGGATGGTTATTAGCACCATTGTTTGTGAATTGAATGCATAATGGCTCTTTTAAATACGCTCAAACAACACTGGTTCACAGAGATGCTAGTAGCTCTGCTGCATAATATAAGGCAGCGTTTAACCCTTTGTGGTCGCTTTCAGAAAAAAAACCAAACGGTTTAGCAAGCAAAAATCTGCATTGTGCCCTCCATTGAAATGTTGGTGTTTGGATCCCAGCTACAGTCCATATGTCAAAGTGTCATACATTTGGCTTTACGGCTTTACATTGTGGCTTCGATTTCTCAGGGACTATTTCTTTAGATGAGAACTTTAAGTAAAATCCTCTATAAATCTATAAATAAAACATAATAGTCTCCTTATCAATTTGTTCGGACAAATTATTGAGGTATGTATTAACTGGCATAATCAGAATAATGTACAGCAAGCTGCATTTTGTGTAAATCTTTGTCTGGCTCTGTCTTTGCAGCTAGGATGTATTTTCTCTCATTAGGCCTGCTTTCTGATTAATGCTAATTAAGGATTTAACTGAGGAGAAAGTGGAGTGTAATTGAGGTACAATTAAGACTTAATTCATTTAAAAGTCAGTGCTGGTGAAATTCATGGGTTGTAGTGTGTACTGGCCATATGGCAGGGTATGACGTGTCTTTCTTTTGTCCTATTATTTTTTTAAAGATTTTTTTATTTATAAATTCACTCCCAAAATGTGACACTTTATACTTTATCCCTCATATCCATCCCGTTTTTTGGGGCTTTTTTAAAAATATTTGTTTGTTCCCAAAACTCTGTTCTCTCTATCGTCCATGAGGCCTATAAATAAGAGTCTTTTGTCCTCCTTTATCTTCTATTTTCTTTTACTATTGTTCATGAATCTGACAGTATAGGACCATTTTATTCATGCTAAAAGTAGCACATTCACAAAAATATTAGCCCTTATTGTGCTCTTTAATATAACTTTCTAAGCAAATATTTCCTCAATATCATATCCTTGTTGGCTGTGTGGTTTATGTGGGGGCTATGTCTAAACTTTCGTTAGTCAGCTGTATTTCTATTTGCGTGGAAACGTCTTCCCTGATTGCCTGGGTGATGTTGTGTTGTTGGAGGTGTCTCAGCCGTTTGAGGTAGTTTCTCTCAACAAAGTTTTAGTTCACGTTTCACCCCCTCCCTCTCCCCATCTGTCAGATTTTTTTTCTAAAGTTACAGGTTTCTGTAAATCTGTGTTTTTTTTTAGCACAGCTCTCCTGCAGTAAGTAGCAGCCATGGTTCCGGCACTCTGCTGAGGCCATTTTGTTATTTGCAGCGCGTCCATGCTGTGCTTCAAAGAGAGCCAGTCTGTGTGTGTGAGTCTGTCTACCTGAAATGTGTGTGTGTGTGTGTGTGTGTGTGTGTGTGTGTGTGTGTGTGTGTGTGTGCAGTTTAATCATAGGACACGTTGATGAGATCCAATGAGCACATCCACAGGTGGTTCTGGGATTTCCATGGTAACTAGATGGTTCCATCTGTCCGTAATCTTTTCTGAGGTCGTCTAACAGAAGTCTTATTAGGAGGTGAGATTTTACTCCAAGAAGAAAACTTGGTACTTTTCTAAATGAATTGAAAGTCTTTTGCAGTGATTGGAAACTGATTCATGTTCAATACCTCTTGTCTGTGATTGGCTAATGTTAGAAGTGCAGTGATTTAAATAAGCATTGGTAAACAAACTACTTTTCTATCTGTAAGACTATTGGCCTGATTCACAAAAGGATTGAGCAGCGTTTGCACCTGTTAAAAATGTGCAAATGAGACAAAAAGACTTTGTCTAATTCCAAACACGCAAAGGGTAAAATGCACTCCAAATTCACCAAGCTATGGTGTCTAAGCTGTTTGCCTCTATTTAAATGAGCCAAGCATTCATTTGAGGCAAAATTTTCTTGTTGCATAAACGTCTAATTGACAAATGACGGCGTTAATAGTCATGTGCAGTTCAAGTGAAAATCTGACAGTGTGCTGGGAGTTGGCGGTAACTGCGCCACAGTATTTATAAGGGATGTCACACTGAAACAGTAATTCATGAAGCCAGCAGCAGCTGCAATTCATTCTTGGTGAATCCTCCCCCTTAATCTTCATAACCAGCTACAGGAGAGTTTCACAATTTCAGTCTCTTATAAAGGGTGATTTAAAAGAGCTGGTTGTGCCCCTGTTGATCAAAGAACGTAAGCTGGTGAAGCTTAAAAGGAAGAATATGTGATTTTTCACACTTACATGTAATAGAAATCAAGTATATCCTCTGAAAATAACTCTGTGAGTCATGACTGTCTACAATGGGTGTAACATCCTTTCCTAGCATTCCAAGCCGTAGCTACACTTTGTTTTCATCGCCAGGACGGCAGGCAGGCTCATCCCCTTGCGTATAAAAGTTGTTTAATTGAGGGACTAGGGAAAATAAGAATAACATTCTGTACTCACTGCTTATTTGAATGTCACCTAAGCGTTTTTAGATCACGGTCATTTCGGGTAAATTTACATGCAGTGTGAAGATATGAGCATAATAAAGATCACTAGCATTAGCATGCTAACACAACGATGCAACGCGAGTTGTTATGGTTTCATGCTGGTGCTCAAGGGCGAGATCTGCTGGATCAAAAAATTGCATATTCTTCCTTTAAACCGAGAAAATATTTACAAAGTGTCAGTAGATCACACCAAACTGTCTTGGATGAAATAAAAATCACTCGTGTGTGTGATGTTTACTTTCCTAAACAAGCATGTAATAAATCACTTTTAACACGTAGTCTTTGAAACAAGTGGTAAATTCAAACATTTGTGCCAGCATTTTAATTTGATATGTTGTGATCTACTAAGACATTTTTTCGAAGGCAAACATGTTATTTAATAAAAAATCAAGAGCTTATCTACAAATGTTCAACGTATACTGTGTGGGAGAAGCTCAGTTATCCATCCCGGCGTCAACTATCAGTTTGCAGACTAGTTTTAAATGCTTTTTGCTCCGCTGCTGAATACAAACCAGGGCTTAGACCTTTGACAGGTGCTGCAGAAAAACATCTTTCCACCACAGAGTATAGATCTACAGTATGAACTTATACACCTGACTTTGTTTAAGACATCAATGTTTCCATTCTGAGCCTCTGACACTTGAATGAGGGGCATGTCTTACTTTGTATAACCCAAAACCTCCTGAAATGACATTCCCATTCAAACAGGGCTGTAGATATGAAGGTGTATCATAGAGGTCGAGATGTGTGGCGTGATCCGGCTCCTCTGGAGAGCTCTCAAAGGCTTTGCACCCTAAAATGTGAAGTATTCTCAATTACAAATGAGCCGTTTAACTGACACTCTTATCTGACTGCACGGCACTCCACTTTGGGAGTACAATCCCTGTTAACCAGGTGGAATAAATAAATTAAACCTCTGACCTGCACACTGAGGGAGAGAAAGTCGGATAGGGAATTTGAAGAAGCTTCTTCACTATTACAATTTTCATCTTTTCCTCTCTTTGCTTTATGGTTCTTTGTTCAAGATCTGGCAGTCAGTGCAGAGTGAATAAATCTGTAACAACTGTTATTTTACTGGCAGTTTACCCCACAACTGCTCCATTTACCTTTGATTTATAAGCCAGTGTAATGTGTAAGGGGTTTGTGCCATATTTTCTCTAATAGATAAGGTTTTTGAAGTCCCGCTGTGGCATTTCCATTAACCGTGTTTACCTGCACATAGTGAGGGAAGCCCCGGCCTACATGTTGGGCTGCAATTTGTCAAAGCAATTAGACCTTCAATGGAAGCGTGTTCCTCCTTTTAAAGCACACAAAGCACAGAGCCATGACGGAGGCTTTATTACAAAGCAGGATTACTAATGTTGATGCTCGCTGACGACAGGAACTTGGCATTCAAGCACAATGTATGATGTTTTTAGAGTGGTGGATGTCACGTGGGTAAACCGTGGAGCTGTCAGATGTACGCTGCTCTGAATAGATTATAGAACACCTAAAGATGAGCTGCAGAGAATAGGGCTGGGGCCTTCCAATTGATGCACAATCTTGGCCTGATTCACAAATAATGGACTGCGGATCCCAATTGCTCCAAAATTGCACATCATTGGCTCCCGCTATCCGCTCTAGTCTCAAGGTCTGATTCACAAAGCACTAATGATATTCCTGCACAGAAAAGCCCAAAAGTTTTCTTGTGCCGTGCAGCTTGATCTTCTTTTGCGTCTGAATGTGGAGAGAATCAGTCTGCACTTTGACTCTCAGCAAAGCTGCGCTGTCGTAGCTCTTTTCTGTCCATATATTGGCTATATGATCAGCTAGGAGGGGATGTTGAAACATTTTTAAGTTAATTGTGAAACCAGACATGAAAAAATGTGAGGTGAGTTTCACTGTTTAGAGCGAAGCTTCCTCCCTGAATAAAACAAGAAATGAAAATTCAAAGAAAAAAACTCTTGCATCCTTGTTAAGGTAGAATCTCTACATGTGGGTGAAGAGTCAAGCTGCGGACATCCCTGGTGATGTCAAAGTAATATTTACAAAATGTATTTATGTATTATTTTCAGGTCATACAGAGGTGGAGTTGTTCTATTGTCCACTTGAAAGTTCACATGGCATCTCTAATAAAAACAGTACAGCGGCGCAGTTACCACCAACTCTATGCAGATGGCAACATTTTAACTCTAATTCTTCTTGGGTGTTGATGTTGTTTGTGAATCAGGCTTTTTTGCTTTTTCTTCATAGAAAAGGGCCGATTTTCCCCAGATGACCACACAATGGCCAATTTAAATACATGCAAACAGCACTGGCACACAGAGACGCTGTTTGCTCTGCAGAGAAATAGGGGCGCATTTAACCCTTTGCGTGTGCTTTGTGAATTAGACAGTTTTTTTCTTTGACTCTCTGTACAGGTTGAGCAGATCTAAAGCCGTGCAATCCTTTAGTGAATCAGGCCCTTTGAGTGATCTTTAAATGCGTGGCCTCCCCATGCAGGCTGTATTTAAAGTGAAGTGAAGAGTGATCAGAGTGAATGAAGTGGAGATGTAGGAGATGAACCACATGCATGACCAAGATGCGAACAGGCGAAGTGTAAATGTTTTTAACTGTGCAGAACACTGCAGTGTGTGACCTCATTGTGTCATAGTCTGATTGAGAACAGTAACAGAGAGCGATGTGGAAGGTAACAAGGTGAAAAAAGGAGATAAAACCAAGGGGCAACCTCCGGTCTCGAAAAATGAAGCCAATGCGGAAGTACAAAAAACTGCAGTTCCTCGAGGTTCCGCTTGAGGCTGGCTGCAGAAGCGCCGGAAGTGCCATAAGCCCACAGCCAAAAAAGCCCGTTTTTACCACAGGAATCAACATGTTTACAGCCTGGTTCAAAAAACGAGATATATCTGAGAAGTTGACGGCCCCTTCTCCTCACACTGTGGGGGGGGGGGAATTTTTTTATAACTCATCGGATTTCATTCTATTAAGGAAAATGACTATGCCCATATAAGGGTTGTGTCAGATTTGATTGACAGCTCTGCGCGCTTCATCTGTCTGTCAGGTCAGCAGGTCAAGAGGCTAACAGCTTGATCCGTCTGATTTCTCCTCTTTCTTACTTCGTTTGGAGAGTTTGTTTAACACATATCTGACAACATACATGGCTTGCTGTGCGGTTAACAGACCATACAACAAGCTGATGCTTCAGTTTTTTTCGGTAAGTGATATAGTAGTGTTATGTTTACTGTATACTTGTGTGTCGGTATTAATATTTACGGACCTAGCTTGTTTAGCGTTAGCTTGTAAACCAGTCGACTAACTGTGTAGCTCATTATTTACATTATTTACGGTCAATGGTTTAGAAATGTTTGTTGTTAAGATGTTGTTGTTGAAAATAGTGAGTTCGTGTGATGTTAGAAGCTAAAGGTTCACCTCGGTGGTTATCTGACGTTATGATGAATGTTATACTCCACGTAAATGTGGACATTAAAAAACAAACTTTGTGTAGTAATTATCCGTCAGTAACATAAACTTAACTGAACTAATGCTGTGCTGTGTAGGTTATAGAGGATGACATTAAAGTTACATGGTTGATGTAGTGTCTTAAGATTTGAGCAAACTGTTAACAAATTTAAAAAAAAATGCACTTTGTAAGAGCATCTGTAACCATTAAGAACTATATTAATAACCATATTAATTTTCACTGAACTCATACACAGAATATAGCAGTAGAAATATAAAATATAAATAACATATGGAATGAAAATAAGATATAAAGCACATAGATATAAAGTATAAGAAATAGTTTGAAGAATACAGCCATGTACCGAGCTCATGTTAATAATAAATGAGTTACTGTATGTTCTGTACTAAAGCACAGAGAGTTGGGACCTGTTAATGATTTAAATAATTCAGGTAATATTTGTTTCATGTTAAGATGAAGTACTATCCACAATAAATTGCTTAATTTTTCCTCACACAATTTGATGTGGAATATCATTGTGTGAGTGAGTGAGAGAGCTGAAAACAGCACGATTACAATAAGGTTTATCTTCTTAACTTTGAATAGATGTTGATTACCTGAATACTGTACCTTTGTTGTCTGGGTAGTACACTGTTGAATTTATAAATGTGCTCTTACACACAGATGAATACAGAAAAATAGATGAGAACAAAAAAAATGATTTCATGAATAACTGATATTTTCTCTCTTTCTTTGCCATCCTGAAGACCCCTCACTAAAAGTCCATGTTCTCCTGGATCCATGTCACATGCTCAAGCTTCTTCAGATTGACTTTTCAACAGTCGAAGTTCTGGTGAGAGAAGATGGCTAGCAGATAAGACAGCAGTACATGAAGGAGCTCCACAAGCTTCAGAAGAAGGAGGAGGAGGGTTTGTACCTTGAAAGACTGTATTCATGCTTCAGCTGTTCAAATGAAAATAGATCTCCTCCAAACAACTTGCAATCAAACTATTTTCTTCCCATTTTAAACCCTTTTGTCCAGTTTAGATGGGAAAAGTTGATATTATATGATATTAATCTGGGAAGATTACATTTCTAAATCATTTTTAACTGTGTTTTTATTCACAAGTTATTGATCTTATTTACTCTCGATGTATTTTGATTTAAGAATGGGGCTGTGTTTAAGGGCAAATGTGGCAATGACTCTGTTCCATCCCACTTTCAGAAATGAACTACATTAGTATTTGGTAAAAAAAAATGTCGAAAGAATAAGAAGTTGTGTAAAAGTAGACTTCCTTCCCTAAGCTATTGAGTTGAGCATTAATACACATTTTAGTCTTGTCATTTCAAATCTGAAATGTATACTCATAAGTAGACATAAAGAAGTGCATTTATATAGAAATATTTATTTAATCTGAAAAACAACATTAACAAAAAGTCTGTTTTTACAGCAGAGATAAACATGTTTACAGCTTGGTACAAAACAAACAAATAGGTGTGATTAGCTCATGTCTCGATCGTGAATGTTTTGATGACTCATCAGTTTTGATTTGATGAAGGATAAGAGTTATTCACAATAAGGCGTGTAGCTGACCAGGCGGGCGCGGTGTAACGGTTTGTCAAGAGGCTTAAAACCCGTCTCAGCTCTCAGTCTGTGGGTGTCATCACTCAGTCCATCCGGGGGAGACCTCCCTCGCAGCGAGCTGTTGAAGAGAAGCAACTGAAGTCCACCCCAGAAGAACCAACAAATACAGATGTTGTTGAGGCTCAGGTTTCTTCCTCTGTCTCTGCAGCTCTCTGGGCACCTTGACGGACCAGTCACCAATAATCCACACTGTGTCTATAGGAGAAATACAAAGGTGTTCAATTAATGCCTCAGACAAGACAAAATGTACAGTTAACTACATGTGACAGCTCAGGCTGTTTTTTTGTTATTAGCCACATCTGCAGGAATAATATTGAACAAGGTAGCTGCAACTCATCATAATAGATGCCTGTCTTAAACACTATTTTTTCTAATACTTAAAGTTTTTGGTGTGAAGCTGACACTGTCCACAGACTCCATGACTTCACGGGGTTCAATAGAAATCAAATGTCTTATAATAAATACTAAATAATTATTTTTCAATTGTCATGTTCACCGTCATTGCTGTTGACATCAGTAAATATAAGACACAGACATTTCTCTTTTTGTCAGAACAGTAACATGAACTGTATGCTTTGTAATATTGATTTCTTCTGGATGTCTCACAGATTTATTTACAGTCTATGGATAAAACTTTGTTAATGTATTTCTCTGCTAACACTGACAAAGTCTAACTGCTCTGACAAATAAATAATAACCATAGATGTATATTTTAAAAAGTGTAGTTTTAAGACTTTAATTAAATATTTGGGTTGAATATAATTAGTTTTAACTGTGTTGTAGAAAAGTTAAATGTTAACTTACTGTTTGTAGAGTTTTCTCAGGACGAGCAGGAATAGTTGATGATAGCAGCCTAGCTGTTAGCTATGCTGTCAAGTGGACTGCTAATGTCGAGCTGAATGGGCGGAGTTAAGTCCCGCCGGTCCCGCCTTACTGCTGTGGCTAGGTTGATCCGAAGTTAGGTTGAGACTGCAAATCCAATATGGATGCGGCCGTCGATTGGACTCATTTTCTGCCTATGTCACAGACGGGTCAGGGTTCGTCCAGTAATATTTACAGTCTATGGATAAAACATACGATCATTGATCATTTTATGATAAATGAAGAAGCTACATAGATGTCGTCACAGTCTTTAGATTACAGGACAGATGGAAATGAGGGAGAGAATGGAGGTGGAGGTTAGGTAGAAGAGTAGGATTTAAGGCATCGAGATAAGCACATACTTTCACAGAGCTTGGCTATGTGGTTTGCAGATAATCTGATAATCTGTAGGTTTCGTACTATGACTCCACTGCGGAGGTTACATTTTATGCCTAAAGGTTATCATTTAATGAGATTGTATCCAAGGCGGCCTTAACTTTGCAGAGATGGATTCTATCATTTCAGTTCTTTTAATGACTTCATTATTATCATTATATTCATGATGATCATCATACTTCAAACTCTTTTCATTTGTGCGTTTAAAAATAATACTTCTTCATGAGGGTCCTGGGGGTCTCCAGACCAGATCACCAAACTCACATAGTGCAGTTTAGATGGAACATTGGCCGCAGCCAAGCCAATCCCCCACATATGTGGTTAACTATTCTCTATTCACCAGCAATGAAGTGGGACTCACATAAATAAATGTCTGGGGTCGCCCGAGTTTTGTGAAATCAAAAAGGGGTCACGAGCCAAAAAAGGTTGGGAACCACTGTATACTCTACATTCTCGATTAGAATTTTTCATTCCACTTATCTTTTACTCTTCTACAGCTCAGGGACATGTAAAGTACTTTTGAATGCACTTTATTCATCCATAACTTCCTATAACTAAAACGAGCGCTGAGTTCTGCTGCTTTGTTCTAAAATAATCAACTTACAGTGCACATGTACAAAAATATGTAACCAAAAGTGAAACAATAAGATGATTACGAGAAGGTTAATTAGAAAATTAAGTAATTTTTCATGTTACATTTTTTTTTTCCAGCTTCTAAATATGATGATTTACATCTTTAAAGTGATCATCAAAAACGAAACACTTTGTATTTTGTTAACTTGGTTGAACAAAGACTAGCATTGTGTATGCAGTTCTACATGAAATAGTAGAATACAAAATCTCCACCTCAATCACAAAACACAAAATTCCTGTTTGTCACATTTTCCCCGACTCCTCTCGCTCCTGTGAAGGCCTTCGCGCACACGCTGCCTCCTTTTATCCATTCAAATGGACCAGAGGACACACACTGCAGTTGCTCTCTACATGTGAGTTTGGATGGAGGCGGCTTCTCGTTGGAGGTCTTCTGTGAGTCGGAGTTATGATGGATTATCGATTTGACCACCTAACTTTGAACTCCAAACCTTCGTCTATTCAACACCGGGCGCTCTGAACCCATCAAACGGGGTGCAGAGCTTCACCCCTCAGTTGCCTCCTCCAGCTTCACCGTCAAGCATGACGACGTATTGATTTAGCAGCGAAGCATGTGTGGCCGTGAACCGGCTCTCTGTGCAGACACACCACCTCCAGCAGGCCGACACACACCTACACACACACACGCACACACACAGCATGGAGCACTGGAGTGGAGAAAAACATCTCTGATAAATTCGGTTCACGACTAAACACCATCCAAACATGCACGTAAAGTGACTTTAATCTCCATTAAAATGTTTCACTGAACACAAATTCCTGACAAAAATCTTTTTCAAAAACTGAAAAAAAAAAGCTTTATGTTATTTTAAATAGAAAGGTGAGGTTTCTCCTTTTGAGGCTCCACTCTGGGTAACAGTTCTGTCTTGGTTCCTTCTTATAAAATCTGCTTTCCAAACATCCAGGGAGTAATGTTCATTTACAAACACTTTGGAGGCTGTCCAATCCCTCTATTCAACTCCTAAATTCTGCAGCATGTTCACCAGATATTTTCTATCGTAGGCGGTCTTCTTATTGGTTCTGTTCAGGGAGAAAATGAAGTTTAAAGATCCTTTTACATAAGATGGAAAAGTGCCTCCTGCTGCAGAACTGGACCTGTGAGTTACAGGCCCAAACATCAAAATAAAAGAGGAGTGAAAAGCTCAACCTCACTGATAAGCTTTTTTAAAATGAACAATTATTTAAATAAAAATGAAAGAGATAAAATACAGTTTTAAGAAGAAATAAAGTGATTGGTCTTGGGCTGCTGTAAAATAAAAAACAGATAAAATGGGGAAACTTTAAAACCTGCTCTGACTCAAGCATGTTGCTAATGTCCGTGTTTGTGAGCTCATCATCTGATTTCAAAGAGGATGCACATTCAGAAATACTTTTCATCCTCGGGGGGGGGAATTTTGTAAACTCCGTCTTATTTCTCATATCAGTAAAAATCCCAGATCTATCATAAAACCACTGAATGCAATCATAGAGAATATCAAAGTAAAATAGGTTAAAAACGAATCAAAAAGTTGAAAAGTCAACGAATCAAAAGATGAAGACATTTTTTTCTCATTTATGGTTTTATTAAGACACAAAAAGTCAACCCTTCCTGGTAAATCGAATCGTTCAGACTGAGTTTGAGGTTTTAAATTACACCGAGGAGATTCAATATTATTTTCTTCCTCTACAAACAAGAACAGGAGCGTGTGTGTGTCAGAAGTCAAGTTTTATAAATGTGCTTCTCTCCATTCAGTTGTCTCAGAAAAATATCCAACGTACAAAAAAAAAAAAGACATGTTCAAAGGAAAAGTCCAAATTCACAACAAGCTGCAGAACTTGAAAACAGTGTCGCGGTGTGTGTGTGATGAGAGAGAGAGTGTCATTTTTAGTTTAAGTTAATTATTGAGGTTTAAAGGATTGCTTGTAAAAGTAGTCTACATGAAGATTAGATTTTCTCTCGTTTATTTTCATGAAAAAGTTGAAGCATACATTTTTTTAAATATCCACAATCAAACGTTTCTTCCACCTCTGGATGATTGATGCTGATCTACGGTCTGTCTTTAAAACCCCCTGGTGGCCTAGTGGCTATGTTGTGCTCCCCATGTGGGTTCAGGTCCGACCTCGGCCCTTCGCTGCATGTCATCCCCTGCTCGCTCTTCCCAACACTTCCTGTCTCTCTTCAGCTGTCCTATCTAATAAAGGACAGAAATGTCCAAACACATCTTGTATTAACGTACAAATAAAATAGATAAGGAATATGAAATTTGATGTAAAGTGAAATATAAAAACACAACACACAACAGGTGTGCAGGAGTAAGGGTCGGGTTAGTGTAAATACATTAAAGTTACAAACAGTGAGTAAGCTTACTCAGCCTGTGATGTAATAAAACTATTCATGTCAAGTCGATAACTCTGAAAATAACTGAATAAATCTGTTTTAAATAAGTTTTACTACCTGAAATGATTAAAAAGATAAATTACTAAGACTTAATTTGACATATTAATACATTATTAAACATCTTTTGTAATAATAAATAAATCGACTTTATCTTCATTTGACCCTGAAGTTATTTTGGTTTGCTGCAAGGCTTTAAAAAGACGTAGAAAATAAAAAGACAAAAAAAAAAAAAAATGACGGCTGGATGAAAAGAGACCAAAAAACAATCCCACATTTTACACATTCTTTACCTTTCTTTGATACTTTAAGTACATTTTATTCTTTTTCTATGACAGCCATGTCTTTCTCTTAAATTAAACCAATTTCTAGAAGAAATTCATTTAAAAAAACTATTTTAAAAATAAATTCTTAAATAAAAATGTTTTTGCTAAAACACAGAAAAACTATAATACTGATGAAAGATATATTCAAACTGTATAGTTTTATTTGTTTTATTATAAATCGAATAATTAAAAATATGAACATGTTTAATTTGTGTCAATTAAAGAGCAGGGAATCATGAGGAGATCATTTATTTTAATTTCAGGGTGAATTTACTTAATTAAAAAAATGATAATAAATACACCAAACAAAGAGTTAGATTCATATTTTGTTCAATTCCATGTGGAAGATTCTCTGATTGTCAACATGAATTGTCAAGGCAGCATGTGGCTACTTATAACCCAATTAGATCAATTTATCCCATATTATACGCTCATTAAAGTTTTCCTCTGTTTTGTTTATAATTATGAGTCAATGAGGAGGTAGTGTTGAAAATGTTCTCAAACACATCCACTGGAGGACAAAAAAACGACCTGACTGACGCATTTAAAATAATATGTTTGTGTATTTTTAGAAGGTGTAAATGTGTGGCCGTCAATTCGCACAATCGGTTTGCATGTGAGTGTGTGTGTGTGTGTTAATCTGTCAGCTGCCTGGTTCTTACACTCATCACATTACCATCAGTTGGGAGTTAATCTAAATCCATTCAGACAGCTGGGAGACAAGGACATGATCCATTATTTACACAATCATCCATTTCTCTCGTCTCTGACCCAGAAAGAATGAATTTGTCTCTTCTGCTCGGAGCTCGGCGCAAGGGGGAGAGACAGACACTGTCATAATAATAATAATAATAATAATCATCATCATATTTCACTTCATTACACATCGAAGAACTCCTCCAGTACAGAGTCCGAGGTCTTCATATTCTGATCATGGTGTGGATTTATCAGCCGGATAGAGAAGAGCTAAGAGGAGTTTTAGTCTAAGTGCATTTGTGTGTTTTTGCCGAGTGTTTTATTCACTTTAATTTTTGCTTAAAGCAAAAGTTAGTAAGCAAGTCTTTAAATGTGTTCCTTAATCCTCAGACGGTTCAACCACCTCGTGTTTGACGGATACGAGTTTGCTACAAACTCTCTGTGCATCATCATGCTTTGTAAAGAGGATAAAAAAAATCAAGAAAGTAGTTCAGCTATCTCCACTACATAACCATAAAAAAACATAAAGCGTTATTTTGACGTTTTTCTGTATCGGTTCATTTCCGACTCGTGGTGAACCAGACGACCTCTTTGTTCACACTTTTACACTCGCAATCATTTCCCACCACACATACACCGACACACCCTCACAAAATTATGCCCATTAAGACAATCACGAGCCAATTCCAAAGTCCCTCTAGAAACAAAAAAAACATGATTATCAAACTGAGCGAATGAACGAAGCAAAAGAACACAATCATAACACCACTATTTAACTGAGGTATCACAGCACTTTCAATTAGAAAGCTGTCGCATTTGTTTGCCTCTATTGTCGATGTTGAGCACAAGTGAACCCGCATCAAGCCGCCATTAAAAACACCAACTGATTAAAAACCATTTAATTTGATAGCTAAAGTGGTGCTTCCCCATTTTCAGCCGAGCCATCCATCACGACGCCAGACGCACAAATGCAAAAAAACAATTGGACTCCAATTGTTGTAAGCGTTGAATCACGCTGCGAGACATGCTAAAGCTAATTTGCCAGACAAATTAGTTGGCTCGATTCAAACTTCATTGGCGAAGTTATAAAAAATCTCGCATGGAGAGGAAAGTGCTCCTGCCGTACATTTATAGTAATTGTTTCAATGGAACCCCGCTGTGGGGGGCATTTTAGACGCCCACCCCACATGCCATTTTTTAAACACTGCGACTGTCAAATGGCTTGGCTCAGGATCCCAGACGCTACAAAGACAGCTCCTCCATTCCTTTTCACGACTGGAGTCCATCTTCCCTGCAATGCCAACACATGCCGACCTGGTTGCAGTCCAGTATTTTTAGGCGATTTACGCCCCATTAAACCGTGCTGCAACACAAGGTAAAAGTTAGTTTAGCATCACAATTAGTTCTACTCAAAGACCTGGGGACAACTTTGGAAAGATGTATAAAAAACAGAGAGCCAATTGTCACTCTAACTAAACAAATACAAACCACTGGAATACAAACAGTAATGTTAAAGTGGTACAGAGCTTCTCAAGCTGTGTGGATGCAAGATAAACTACGTCTGGAGGTAAAGGGAAAGTTATTTCTGTGTTCATTTGCTCACTGATTGAACATGAGTTGTTCTTAAAGCTTGCCGAGTTGCTAAAATATGGCGTCTATTCAGTCATGTACTTTAAATGTATCTTTCATTGGGCATTTTTTTTTTTTTTTTGCAGAACCCACTGAGATGCTTAAACTTTTAAGACATAATTAATATGACCAAAGTCAGATTTCCAATAAACTTATTCCTCCTTGATAAGCAATATATACTCTCCTTAATGAATGACTTTTGAGATTCCCGTAAATATAGACTAATGGTAATTCTTCCCAAACTTTGGCCGCTGCTGTCAATATTGTTTTTTTTTTTTACTGTACTTGCAAAATTATCCCCAAGATAAAGCAATGTATCTCTGCTGCCAAATGCATTACAGTAAATTGCATCAGTGGTTGAAATAAGCTTTGATGAATGCATCTGTACAGATTGTGGTTAATTAAGGATCAGAATTTGTTTAAAGGGAATTAAAGCCAAAGCAGCTATTTCTCTTTGAAGACGACCCTTCATTGGAGAAAAAAAAAATGTAACTGCTGGGAAATGAGTCACTTTCAGGAATATTTACTCCATCCTTAATGTTTACCTCACTGGCTACAATTACAGAGTTGTTGTTTTTTTTTTCAAATGAGGGACTCACAATGATCCCAAACTATTTGAAACTAAGATGATCTTAAAGTTTCTTTTCCATCATTATCCTTCGTTTAACAAGAAAGGTTTCTTTAGTTGTTTTCACACACGCACTCCTGAACACTTCTAGAAGAGTTCAGCGCAGCCTGCACCATGGGTCTCAGGTAGCAGGACATGATGTGAAAAAAAGACGCTGCACTTGTAATCTATAAAGGAAAAGGAAAGCTTGGCACTATAATGACTGTTAACCTTTAAAAATCAATGCTTTGTGTCACGTATTCAAAGTATCAAAAAAAAAAAAAAAGAGCGGAAAAGAACATCCTGGTGAGCAGAAAATAGTAGGAAGCTGCTTTATTACGTGCAGGACAATCATGTATTACTAACACCCCCTCCCCAACGGCAATTAATTTTCATGAATGTTTCCAACTGCGTGCATACATCAGCTCACCCTGAAATTTTACTAGCGGGCTGGCACGGAGGAGGTGGGTGAAAAAACGTCCGTTTGCGTTCACACATCTCACTGCAGATTTGAGTCTATTTTATTTTATTTTTTTTATGGGTGACACTGGTCACATTGGGCAGCTAAAACAAAATAAAACAGACGTTCATTATTAGAGAAAGTGAAGGGACAAACCAAAGACAAAGCAACTCCACCAAACACACCAAAGAGACATAAAGCCTGCAGGAATCAGTTGCTAAGACGAACCATAGTAGATGACGAGGGGATATTTGTCCGTATAGACTGATTTGAGATATTTTGGAACAGATCAAAGGAGGATAATGAATCTAACAATCTTGGAGAGTTTCACATTTTTCTTTCATGCAGCTTTGGAGGAAGAAGTCAACTCTTTCCGTTTAGCATTGCTGCATTTTCAGGCCAACCTGCGGGAAATTAAAACGTCCTTCACAAAAACTTCAAACTCAAGGCAACTCAAGTTTGAAAGTGGTTTCTTTCTTCCTGTTAACATCCTAAGTTCTTCTCTTGGATTTCAGAGCCATTCTTTTTCTCTCCAGTTGACGTTTTCTCACCACTAAACTGCTTCATTATACATCATTTTAAAGTTGAGTGTGAGTTGGTCGAACATCTGCTTCTGCTGGACAGATGTGTCCCCTTTTCTAATTGTTTAGTCATACTGTCACTGTGATGGCGGCTACCATGGTAACCAATCAGCTCCGCTTAAAATCCATGACTTTTATTCACAAACAGACACACATACACACACACACACACACACATTTTTTCTTCTCACCAAAGTGAAGAAAAGAAGTTACGGTCATACTGTTAAAGGTTTCTGCATTGCAGGCTGATGTAAGCATGTTTTGTGTTAGTGTACGTGTGTGTGTGTGTGTGTGTGTGTGTGTGTGTGTGTGTGTGTGTGTGTGTGTGTGCGTGTGTGTGTGTGTGTGTGTGTTCACTAAACAGCCATATCAGTGAAGTAGTCCAAAGCCTGAAGCGATGCTATTGTAGCGGCTATTGGATTAACTGAGCGCATGCTAATAGACACGCTCAGACCTTTGCCAGGGCTTACACTGACACACACACACACACACACACACACACACACACACACACACACACACACACACACACACACACTCTTTTCACACACTTTCTATCAAACACACACACACAGTACACACACAAACAAACACACTGCCAAAATGCATGCTTTCAAGGCTATGTGCTTGGCTAATTGTGTGCAGTCTGCTCTCTGATTATGAAATGTTGTTTTGAGCTCAAGGCCACATTCCTCCTCAATAAAAGAACGTCGTTCGTCCAAACACACATCGACATTTCAGGTCCTGTCTCGATTACTGTAAGTCAAAGAAAAGCAAACACACAAAGAAAGATGCACTTTCAACTAAATTCCCCGTTTCCTTTGATCATCACTACATTCATTATTAGACCGGCATGTAAACTTTAAATTAAGGGTCTCCAGGAGATCTGACAGCAGCCTGCTGTTTGCTGGCAGATGTTAGATGGCCTCCTCTCACAAGGGAGCAGAGGAGAACTCGTAAGCACAACTGGAATTACTCGAGTCCTACCATGCAGCAGAATCACCTGCAACATCCCCTCAAACACTCCATATTATCGCACAATATGTTAAATTAAATTTAGTCTATTTTCTTCATTTTGAAAGAACTAATAACAAAGAAGGTCTTGCACTGATCATGGCAAAATTTAATAAAATCAGGTTTTGGGTTAGTATGTAACTTGACATGCATCTAAAGCACCTTTCAGAAAGTTTTTAAAAGATCAGTATAAAGTTCAGCCGTCATCACGTCCTTGTGCATTCATTTTGATTCTGCAACAGCGTAATATTCCTGTCTCAGTGTGTGAATTCACATTGTGTTTCGGGCTCCACATAGACACACAGTCAGACATGAACGCACACACAGCGATGCGCTCCCTTGCTGGCTACGCTGAACCTGTCTCGCCTCTGTTACTACCTCCAAAGACCGTACAGAGGGGGACAGACGTCATCCACCCATTACACCTCCGCGACATTCAAGGCAAAACGTCCCAGGGGCGTAAATATTGCATCTTGAAAAAACAGTCTGGGTATCAAAATCCTTTATAGGTTCCCTTCCGGTTTAAATTTTGGAATTTTCAAACAATAAAACCTTTATTGTAAAGCAGTTAATTAAAATCATTCTTATTTTAATACAAATGTTTTGATCCGCCTCTTCCCTGCAAAATGTATTCTAACATTTCAAAGACAAAATTGAAGCGTTTCCTTTGTTATTGTTGTTCTTCTACTCCTTTGTTTCTTCTTCTTTGGAGCGTTTGTCATTAGCTGTAACACTAATGTATGGATGAGTTGTTAACATGCAATGTTTGGGAAGAAGGTCAGTGGAGAAATCAGAAAGTGAATCATTTGAAAGATCTGATGTTAAACCATATTTTTATGATTAATTTTATTCTGAAATAACAAAATCTATGTCGTCTAGTTGATTTTTTTTTATTTCATGTTTTTCTATTTCTGTTCCTTCATTTTTAAATTCCTTCTTGCTCCTCAGTATCCTTATTTAATTTCTGTGCTGAGTTTGAAGTGTTAGACACAAACCAAATCTGAGCTTTTATATTTTGTAAAATAAAAATAACAATTTGTCATGTTTCAAGAAACTAGCAAACTTAATACTTGGCTATTAACTTGATTCTGACTTTTGATTCTTCTGTTTTATATCTAAAACATGCAGGTTCACCATTTGTACCACAACTCTCTCTATCATCGTTTGCTGCACATGTGAAGGATTTTAACTTCTTGATTGCACTTGAACCTGTGCAGCTTTGATTCCGCTGTGAGTCGGAGACATTATTTCTCCTGGCTGCAAATAATCAAAGTGCATGAGTGCAGTCTGAAGATACTCAGAGCTGTTTTTTTTACACACACATAAAATAAGACTTTCAGATCTGTTTTGTACACACCTCCTAATAGAGCTTAGATCAGCCAATCAGTGTGTTTGTTGATAATGTGCACCTAACAGATGTTTACATGTGTCATTATAGAACAATTACTCTTTAAGTCCCAATCAGATTCAACAAACTGCGTTCAACATGTCAGCAGCATCCCTTCTTCAGACAATGACAAACAAACTGGGATGACAGTATTGTTTTTTTAGAAAGTTTACCAGAATACACAAAAGAATAAGGTATCATGTTCACAAACATTTCTTTGAGCATGAAATTATGTTAACTGTGTAGCTAATTAACCAAACATCAGGTCAAGCTGAAGAGCTGGTGCAAGACGGGGAAAACAAGCCAATTAAGTGAAGTGGGAGGACCTTTAGACGGCAGCAAAAATACAGAATCTGCCTTCCTATGTCTCTTCTGGACTGCAGACATCTCTGGTGTGGGTGTTTACTTTGGTTCACACACTAGCATTCATCTACCCCCGCTGATTTGCAAGTCTCATTATGCCTTTGACATGTAGAGCCTTGAAGAATCACACTGGATCTGTCCTTGTGTACCCTGCTCGATTCACTTTGGAACTGTGTTGTTCAATGGCCCTAAAGAAATAAGAGTGAGAGATGGAGAGAAGGTCGAGGGAACGTGACAGTGTGAATCACAAGTTGGGAAAGAACGAAAGTGACGAAAAGGAAAGAAAGAAAAAGATGCACTGCTGGACTTTTTTTTTTCTGTGAGACTCTTTGACATCCTGACTGTTAGGTCAGATCAACTTTTCAATAACTCAATCTTTAATGCTATATTCAGTGTCACAAATATAAAAGTAACGACTTTATTATTTGACTGCTGCATTAAAAGTCTCCACGTGCTGTCAGCTCCTTTTGACTCCCCTTACTGCCCTGACAACTTATCTCAACACCAGTGAATGACAACACCAGTGACTGACAACATACCACAACACCAGTAACTGACAACACCAGTGACTGACAACAAACCACAACACCAGTGACTGACAACACCAGTGACTGACAACAAACCACAACACCAGTAACTGACAACACCAGTGACTGACAACAAACCACAACACCAGTAACTGATAACAAACCACAACACCAGTAACTGATAACAAACCACAACACCAGTAACTGATAACAAACCACAACACCAGTAACTGATAACAAACCACAACACCAGTAACTGATAACAAACCACAACACCAGTAACTGATAACAAATCACAACACCAGTAACTGATAACAAACCACAACACCAGTAACTGATAACAAACCACAACACCAGTAACTGATAACAAACCACAACACCAGTAACTGATAACAAATCACAACACCAGTAACTGATAACAAATCACAACACCAGTGACTGACAACACCAGTAACTGATAACAAACCACAACACCAGTAACTGATAACAAACCACAACACCAGTAACTGATAACAAACCACAACACCAGTAACTGATAACAAACCACAACACCAGTGACTGACAAAGAGACCGGGCTTGTACTGGACACAACCTTTTCTGTTACATGTGTTTTCTCCATAAGATAGAACATGACATTCAAACTGTAGAGAGCTAGTGAAGTAAAAAGTGTAACTATAAGTGGGAAACCTCTCGGCCAAATGTAAGAACCATAAACTGTACATATATATGGACAACCCAACTCCATCACCTCCCGTTGTAGAATGTTGAAACCAAAATGCCCCTGCAACAGGTGATGACATACTGCACATTGACTTGCCCCGCCCCTTCCTCCAACCAATATCCTCCCTCAGGTTGGTACAGCTCACAGCAGAGCAGATTATCGTGGCAGTTTGAAGCAGACACTCACTGTCAAGGAAAGCTTAATGATTGTGTTAGTGTTTGTTTAGTGCATCTCTGACATGGTATGTATAGTTTACTCTTATATTTACAAACTCATGCTTTATTTATCTACACAGGTTTATTTTTTTTCTGTGAATCCAAACATGATTCAAGGAAAAAAAACAAAGTAAGAATGGGAATAAAACAGGGATTTCAATGAGTGACAGTGATTTCTACAAGTGTCAAGCATAACATCTTTAATGTAATAACACGTGACAGGTTCTCAATCAATTTACTTTCTCTTGATCCAAGTCATTTCATCTGTCAATAACAGATTCTATTTCCAGCACAAACTTCATTTTCAAAGTTCATGTTCAGCTTCCAAGAACACTTTGAAGTGGTGGAGTAGGACTTTTATGTAACACAGACAAGTGCTGCATAATTAAAATGGGCCATAATTGGTTCAAGTTCTTTTGACAAGATCGGGTCAGAACATCCTGAAACATACAGATTAATATCCAATGTATGAAATTTAAAAGGTATTTTTTTTCAAGTCTGCCCTTCAGCTTTTAACTACATTGCATATTGAAGAAAATAATTAGAAAATAAAACTTTGTGTGTGTGTGTGTGTGTGTGTGTGTGTGTGTGTGTGTGTGTGTGTGTGTGTGTGTGTGTGTGTGTGTGTGTGTGTGTGTGTGTGTGTGTGTTCGTGTGTGTGTGTGTGTGTTCAACACTGCGCTGCTCTTTCTAATAATCAAAGGTTGTGCACGTTAAAAAATGATGTCCTGTATCCTGATTTTTGGTTTTCCAGCTCAACCTCGACTTAACTGCCAATTTAAACGTTGTCCGTGGGTGCAGAGGTGTCACGCCGCCATGCCGCTCTACTCAATGAGCGCCACGGTTGGTCTCTGGAGCGTTCCAGCACCGCCACTACGCTCTGCTCCGTTTCAAATATGCTCGTAGTCTATTTTAGACGGAGCACACTGCAAGCAGGCATCCAGCTGGACGGATTGAACGACCCAGACAGGAATTCAGACAAGGAGACGCACAGAGCAATTGGTCAATTTAGAAATAAAACACAATATACAAACTCACGATCCTATTTTCCATCACTTTATCAACATGAAGTCAGAACAGGCACCAAACCAAAAAAAAAAGTGTGAAAGAGAAAAGCAACATGTTTGCACATTTTCCTCTTTATTCACGCTTTAACTTGTAGTATTTATGTGATGTTGTGAACCTGTGTGTACAGCTTCTCATGACTGTACATGACGCTCCAGGAAGTGACCCAGTGGGGCAGGGCTCGCGGCGTCCGATGTAGCACAGCACACACGGACTATGTGCAAATTGGCAGTTACTCAAGGAAACTTATTGTGAGTTAGATTCTGGGAGAAAAATATAGCAAACCGATTTTTCCACATTCTCAGTGCCTCAATAGCAAGCTTTATCCAATTCTCTATGATTTTCTAAAGTGTTTTCATATTTACATTTTATCTTTTTAACTTTGAAATAAAGCTGCCGCTCTCTCTGCATGAACCTTTTATTATCATGTTTCTTCTGTCTTTTTTTTCTTCTGCCTTGGGCTCACCTATTTTTAATTTTCATCACCTATGATTCCAAAAGAAGGTTAAGATGTCGTACAATTTAAATTCAATATAAGAGATAAAATGGGCATTTCTCGACAAAATTTGCCTTGTGGGTTTCTGAAAAGCAGTTTTTGCCCTCTCTGTTAGCAGCTAAGCTTTGTGTAGAAAGAATAGAATGAACTCAAACACCTGAAGAGCGATACAAAGAGAGGTGGAATAGTTGTGGTGCTAAAATAAAACTGTTTTTAGGTCGACAGGTTTGCAGGAATGAGCCTGGAACTCATTTAAGGTCCCATTGTCTTCTCTCTAACATGTTTCCTTTTAAGGGGGTTATAATAGGCATACACACATTTACAAAGACACACACACACACACACACACATTTACAAAGACACACACGCCCTCTGCTGCAGCCCCATTGAGAGGTTAGTGACTCTTCACACATGCACGCAGTGAAGCATGGTCGTATCCTGCAGAGTGGCCGTTCACCTCTCAATCACATACACACACACCCTCCCTGTGAGTCCTGATTCCTGACCTCGACTACATCTGCCACATTAGAGCTATATCATGTACCCACACACACACGCACGCACACACACACACACACACACACACACACACACACACACACACACACACACACACACACACACACAAATAGCCTATGAAGAAGAAGATATTAAGACGATCCACAACGTTGTTTATCTATGATGCCTTCATTCTGTCAAAATACAAGGTTGCAAAATTAAGTTCTTGAGGAATATCGTATCAGATGACCTCACCACAACCAGGTTTAAATCATAGACTGTTTAAAAAATAGTCAGAATTTTAGCAATGTCAGCTATTAGTTTATAAAGAGGCGTTTTGAAGCACAACGACGGTGGTCTCAACATTTGAAATGCTGACTACCAAACTTTCGATCGGTCATGAAATAGACAAAGAGGTGGAGCTGAGGCGGGCCTTAAGCCTCCTGGCAAACAGATCATTTGACCACCTGTCAGTCAAATCAGCCACAAACTTACTTTTGCAAATTAATCCAAAACTCTTAATCAGTCATATAATCAAAATGTATACGTTAAAAAAAATCATCCCGTTCAGTTTGTACCAGTAAAGAAATAACCTGTAGAACCTAAAATTAGTTTTTGGAACTAGGCTGTAAACGTTTGTATTTCTGCGATAAAAATTGACATCTTATGTTATCTTATCATGGAACCTAATGGGGACTGACTAGCTTTTGCAGAGAGCCTCAAGTGGACACCTGAGGAACTGCAGTCTTTTGCACTTTTGTATTAGCTGCACTGCAGTGGAGGTTACAGCGTCCCCTCTTTCTGTCTCTCACTTGTACAGATGTCAGGGGTGGCTGTATTCAGTGCAATGTGTGCTATAGCACTGGCTGAGAGAAAGTGCAGGTGCACTCGTTGTTCACTAGTCTGTAGCCTCTGTGCGTGTCAGGTAAAGGGGAGGGGGGGCAGCAGCAGGGTGGGAGTTCAGAGTCCTCATAGCTTGGGGGAAAAAGCTGTTGCTCAGTCTGGCAGACCTTTGCAAAGATGACACTCATGTAGGGAAAAGAGTATTGGGATATGAACAAGCGATACATTTGACATTACGACCCAGACTAAGACTGTGGTGTAAACACCAATGGCAGCAAATGAGTGAAGATATTTGTCAAACATTCTCATTAAATTATCAATTCAAAAATCAAGCCTTCCTCCAGTGTCACTGTAAGGCAGCAACATGTGGGTCACCGATTGACTCTGAGGTCACTCGTTCATCCATAAATTATCAAAAATACAAAAAAAATAAAAAATTCACAAAGCACTTTTAATCGGCAGCAGATGAAACTGCAGCAGCTTGACATCTCAAAGTCACTGAACGAGGCACTTGACATGTATATTATGAAGTATGAATGATGTTTTAGATTGTCTTGATAATGAGCAGTTAATCTCTGGAGAAGTTGTCAAATTTGTGTGTAATTTACTCAAATGAAAACCTTTTATAATAATAACTTGGATTTATATAGCGCCTTTCAAGGAACCCAAGGCCGCTTTACTCTGGTAAAAAGGAGACAGCAAAAAACACATACACACACGCACACTCAATTGGGAGGGGGATGGGTATTAGCTAGGCTGAACGCTTTGGTGAACAGGTGGTGTTTGAGAAGTTTTTTGAAAATGTTCAGAGATGCGGCAGGGAGTGAGTTCCAGAAAAGTGCATGGAGTTAGTGAAAATGTGCATGGCTATATGGTAAAACGACAACCATGAGAAGTGTGACACAAAGACTATTACCAAATCTACAGAAAAGGAGGAGAAGAGTGTGTGAGTAGAGAGAGGAAATCCTCATCTTTGCTCAGCTAACAGGTGAGAGAGTGACGGAGAGAGGGAAAGATTACAGCAGGAGGGAGAAAATAAAGAGTCAGAGAGGACTGCTGCCATCTTCTCTTCGCTCAGCAAACAGGAGTATAGCTCAGGGGTTTAAGGAAGACAAGGAAGGAAAGGAAAATGGAGGGATGAACGGAGGAAAGACGGAGAAAACAATAAAGCAGAGGAGAGAGTGAGACGTTTAAGGACAGAATGAAGATTCAGAGTGTTGGAGACGGAGAGTGATGGTGCCGCGGGCTCGATGAACAGCTTCCTTTGTATGCACAGGCACGACTGCCTGACAGACAACTCTGATATGGTGCTATAACACACGCGCGCGCGCATACACACACACAAGCACACACACGCACTCACACACACATTATGCACTGATACACATCCAACTTGTGATAGGGTGTATTACATATTACAAGCTGTTAAGTCTGCAGTCAGAACAGATGTTTATTCATGACGAGCACAGGAGGAGAATGTCAGGGCATACCTGCTGCTTAGCCTGCACACACGCACACACACACTAGTTGTATTGCGTATGGATGGATGTATGGAGGTTATAGAAAGGGATATTTATAATGTAACATTTTGGATCCAACAGTTCCTCCCAAATGTACAACATGTTTATTTCCTGATCTGGTTTTGACAAACCTCAGGGTGGTTTCACAACTTACCTGATTGGTTTGGTTCAAACAAACTTGAGTGTGTTTGTGCGTTCCGCTTGCACTTGTGTGAAAGCTGTCAATCGAACCCTGGTGCGGACCAAACAACTGTACCAAGACGGCCGGATGAGCAGGTCATGGCTCAGGAGGATCAATGTGCGTCTTCTCCTGAACTGTCTTGATAAGCGACTTTCAGCGTCTCCAGATTATTTTCGACAAATTATTTTCCAGCCGCAGTTGTGCCTTCTTTTTAAACTCAATTATGTGTGATAAATGCAAACAATACAAAAAATGATGACAAGAGCCAAGATGAGTCCGTGTAGTTGCACGTCCATTTTGAAATTGTAAAGAGTTTTGGAGCAGCCATTGCCGGGCAGGAGTCGACTAGTCTTTGTTTACTTCTGGTACCTTTCCAGCAAGAAATTCTGAACAATTAGAGAGCAGTTTTCTTGGCATCACACATTTTTGTCCACTAATGTAAAGTCCCTGTTTGAACACAGACCAAACTTGAGGTAATTACGCAACAATGTAAAAATTGATGATTCAGACCAGAGCAAACGAACTATAGTTGTGAAATGCCCTCAGATTTGCAGCCAAGCATCACAGGACATTTGGGATTTTGACACTTCAAACTGATTGCTGCTTTTAAAGCACACTGGGCAAACATTTAGTCAAAAACACAGTCATACTCCGTCTGTTATTTGTTTATTCTAGTCTTTTCTTTTCTGTGCTTGACAGGCACCTTGTTTGGTGACCTGACAGTGGCACTCACTAATGGAGTCTCTCTCTGAGTGTCACTACACACACACGCACACACACACACACACACACACACGCACGCACACACACACACACACACACACAAAAAGTCCTGCCGAGAGGACTACACTTTTGATTGCACTTCAGTGCTCTGCTGGTATTGCCAAATTGCCACCTTTACCCCTCCTCCCCATCCGTCTCTGCCTCCCTGCGTCTCCTCCTGTCTGTGCGTGTCATCTAAAACCAAACACGGGCGAAGGACAGGGAAGGACACGGCACAAAACACAGAGGTCAAAACACCACAGCACATCCAGAGCTGACAATTACACACTGCTAAAGCCCAGTGAAAACACTTAAATGTGCCAAGACAGCTGAGAGGGAATCTGAAGTGAAATCAACAGTTCAAGTGTGACAGCAGCCGTGACAGCAACTGACTATCACCTGTGCTCTTTTATTTTTCCATGCATGCTTTGAAACATTCATACATTTTGTCTCTTCCAAACACCTTAAGAAATTCCCAAAAGCTGTGATTAGACTTTTAACATGCTCCAACAATATAGTCTATTTTAAGCTCTGTGTACCAGCTTGTAATTAGTTGCAGGATTTGTTTTAAAACGCCTTACATTGTCTGGCAGTTTGTAATGGACCTCTGCACCCTCACATCATCAGTCAAGATCTTTAGTTCTGTACAAAAGGCTTTTCCATGTGAACCCTGGACACATTGTAAAGACTTCTGGAGACGCTGCCTTCCAGTTGGCAGCCCATATGCTTTGAAACGTCTCCAAATAAGCCGGAGGTCTGAGGTTTCTGTTGACTCTTTCAAAAAAAGCTGCTAAAAATCCATCTGTTCAGACAGACACTCTGTGGCACTTAATGTCTTATCTTGTGTCCCAGGTCTGTTCCTTGAGTATTTTGTCTGATGTCTTATTTTTGTTTCACTTCTTTGATTGGATTTGATTTTATTGTGAAGCATCTTGTAACTGGTCTGTGAAAGATGCTAAATCGATTCAACTTTGTCATTTCGGTAGGGGAAAGGGCTCGTAGAAATTTGCTGATCATGAACTGTCAAGACAGCAATCTTAGTAAGCTGCATGTTTGACAAGATTGTTTGGTTACCATGGTAACGTGGTGTGTTACTGCTGTAATCTGTAGCCCTTCTTAACCTTTTTTTTAACTAAATGCTGCCTGTTTTTTAGTCATGTAAAAAACAACAGCACATTTGAAGGATTTACAATATTCTTCTTCTAAACACAGAGGACAAAGGCTGAATGTCTCCGCCCTGACAGCTTTCTTTGTTTATTCTGACAAAGTCCAGAACAGTTTGAGTCGTACTACATAAATGGCTCTCTTCTGTTCTTTAACAAGCAAAGTATAAACAAATGTTCTTTGAAGTATTTGCTTTACACAAAAAAAAGTATTTTCTTTGGTCTGCTTTAATTGTACTCTTGTGATTAAATTCCGCCATTGTGCCTTTACTAACATCGTCCCTGAGTGGGCGGGGTTGTTTTCTTCCTCCAGGGGATGGGAGGGGTTGGACAGGGAGGGGTTAATGTGGATGAAACATGTCATGAGCCTATGAGTGAAACATAAAGAAGCTCGGGGAAGCGCCAATCCAATCTGTCAGTGTGAACACAGAGCTAAAAACAACAAACGCAGAGGGAGTTTGACTTCACTGTTCTTCAGAAAGGCGTAAATCACCGATCCATTTAAACTACAAAGCATTGATGATGTCTCAGTGAGGTCACCCACTGGTTTCTGAAGGACACTTTTGTAGCCCAACGATGGCGGCCTCCATACTGGAAATTCTGTCTCAACCAGACTTTTGGTCTAGTAACAAGCAAAGAGGTGGATCTGAGGGGGGCCTTAAGCCTCTTAACAAACAGCTACAACGTGACCACTTGCTGTCAGGTCAGTCACACCACTAATTATGAATAACTTCCATCCTTTATAAAATAAAAACTGAGAAGATAAAAAAAAGTGCACCCCCCCAAAATCCTTTTTTGGACCAGATCGTATAAATGTATGTTTTGCACCTCCGCATTGGCTTAATTTTTCATCAATGGAGGATGCCGCTTGGTTACTGCATGATAAAAGTCCTATTATTACACATAAATGATTGAGCGGAACATTTTAAGAGTGTTCTTAGCTTTTCTACAGGGACCTGGATTGGTTAAAAAGTCTGACTGCAGCAGGAAGGAAGGTCTTGCGGTATCCCTTGTTCACATATTCACTGGTGAAGCCGCCTGTCACTGAAGGAACCGAGCAGTGCTGTACCTTTAAGTACCACAATGTCCGATGTGTCTAATAGTGATTATAGCCAAAGACTTATTTATTTTTTCTGCAGAGTTTTTAGAGTTATAACCTTGATGTATTCGCCCAGTGCCAGAGCAAATACTAACATTAATATATTGGTAGAGATGTCAACCCGCAGCATGATTCTTTTTGATTTATCACTGACTCTATTTCAGGCTAAGGAGCAATTATAGAGCATTGAGTTAATAAAGCTGTCAGTCATCTGTTGACTGATCCAGTAACTCATTAAGTCATGGTGGTTCACGCCCACTGATGCCAGTTGAGACTTGTCAGACCAGAATGAGTGATGGGAGAATTTGTGGGCAGGCTGGGGGCAGGTTTCTATCAAAGAATTATGATTCACAATAAGATGTCAGCCTCCGAGTGTTATGGGAAATTTAAATCTGCTGTATCATTCTAATATAAAAAGCAACTCTTTGGCCAGTTCTATCTCATTAGCCTCATGATGGTGAAACCTCTTCTGGCATTTTGTTCCGCAGTTTAAGTCTATTACATTGTCAGGAATACAGACTTGCTCCTCACTCGAGTCCTCAAATGGAAGCGGGGAGTCAGCAAAACTCCATTATTATGTGAGCACAAGTATGGGATTCAGTGCCTTGAAATGATGGAGACAGAGTGAGAAAGACAGAGATGGAAAAAGGATATTAGAGCGGAGGGGGGAGCAGATACAGAGAGAGCGAGAGGTATGGATTATAGATTTCCAAAAGAGGAAAATATGAAATATTACTGAAGCCCAGCTGTGCTGCGCATACAACTCGCTGAGTTGACACATACAGAATCTCAAATTCATCTATCATCTGCTCAGTCCTGTTCTGTGTTTCTTCTACTAACTCCGCTCTTTCTTATTGGTCTTATGTATGGATTAGTTTAAGACTTTATTTCTTTTTTTCATGCAGACATCAGAGAGAAACACTGTCAACAACTGTGACTGTAAAAATAATCTGTACGTTTATATGTGACCAGGTGTGTGTGTGTGTGTGTGTGTGTGTGTGTGTGTGTGTGTGTGTGTGTGTGTGTGTTTAAACTTAGCTCCATTGAGATCATCATTTGCTGAGTCAGGTCTGAGGCAGCAGAACTACATACACATATGGAAATATAGTGGCTTGATCAGCACTTTAAATAGATTTTAAACAATGCAAGTCGTACAAAATAGGAATTTTTTGCTTGGACGCCAAGAATGAACTGAAGCATTTGTTTATGGATACCAGCATTAGTTACTCTCCAAATACCAAAGCCATGTTCCTTATAGAAAACCTTGATAGTTAGCAAGTCAGCCAATCAATTTCAACAACGAACCCAAGAGAATCAGATCTTTTAATCGATCAAAACCGGAACAGTACCACTGTCCTGCTTAGGGATTGGGATGGAAACACTGTTTCCAGATCCACATTTTCCGAAACCCGAAAATCAAACATGTCTGAGCTCATGATACTACTATTGAGTCTCATGGATTGGTTTACCATAACATTATATCTTATGACGAGTTACGTTTTTCAATCAAATCACTGGTGTGCACACACACACACACACACACACACACACACACACACACACACACACACACACACACGTCGATTGTCTAATTCAGTTTTTGATTAAAATGGAAGCAACATGCAGCACATTGGACTTTTTTAGGGGTTGAAAAACATAGTCAAAGTTTGGCTGTTGCTGTGGGACAGTCATCGTCCTGCTCCACTCAGAGCAGCCTTGAAAAGATCACCCAAATGTTGTATCAAGTCTCGTTAATTTAAATCAGTAACCCAATGTTGAAATCTGCAAATCGGCATGATAAAAGCTGGGTCAATCAATCAATCAGTGAATCTATATTTGTATAGCACCAGTTTAGACTGTACTCTTAATATAGTACGCTATCTACACGATGTTAGGTGGGGGTTGTTTCTGTTTGTATAAATCCAATGAAGAAATCGTGAAACAGACTGGAGATTATAACACCATTTAATCGGCCGAGGTCAGACAACTTCATCAAACAAGCACGCTTCCAAATCACTTGACTGATAAAGTGCTGACAAAGTAACAGTGTTCACAGTGCTGCTTATATTCTGTCAAAAAGGTGCAACCCACAAATTCCTTTCCATTTGGGTGCATCACCATAAAACAATAAAGATGACATGACACTGATTTGTATACGTAACAACTGTAGACTCTCTGTCTAGCAAACAGTTGCTGACAACATATGCTTGGCTCCTATCCAAACATAGATCTGCTACTACTTAGGTGCTTCACTCATATAAGGTTACAGCTTCAGACACCTAAAGGTAGGAGTGTTAACACGTGGTAGACAGACTTGAATAATACATTTCACGAAGTTACCAAGATTAATGAATTTCATGAAAATTCGTACTAACACACGAGGTTACATGACTTTTAGGCAAAGGTAAACGTCATAAGGATGTATTCAAATGTAACGTCAAGAAAATGAAAAAAATGGTTTGTGGCTAGAAACCATTCACTACTTATGCTGCCAAACAAATCATCATATGTAGGCTACTAAAACTGCCTACACATTACTTTCTTTTGAATGATCAGCAGCAGCTCAGTTAAACGTTGTCCAACATTTCACAGATTCCAGATGATTTTCAGAGCTAAATATTTGGTCTGTCTCCGGTTATTGGCTGTCTCACACTGTGTGGCCTTTACTCAGCTCATCACAGTGTGTGTCGACATATCTTTAGACAAACACACTCCTAATAAGACTCTCTCTCCCTCGTCCTCCCCCGAAGAAGTCTTGCCCCCTCTCTCTCTCTCTTTCTCTCGCTGTCCTTTGCCTTCTATCAGAGAGTGGGGCCGCAGTGGATTTCCTACACCACACTGTTCAAACAAAGCAGAGAAAGAAGCTGGGCTCGACAGGGAGGGCTTAATATTAAAACCAGTTTCAAAGGAACGCTGATGTTCTGCACATGCTCAGAAATACACTCTGACTACTGAATCTATCTTTAAGGAGAATTATTTTGGGATAAAATGTCTTGCTGACATTTGAAGGTCCTCAGCCTTTTGTCCACAAATGACAATATTTTAAGAGCAATAAAGATATTAATGTATGCACTATTGAGAGCTTAATATGGATAGCTCTTTTCTCTGCTTTCACTCTATTGATTTGTTCTTTCAATGTATTGAACTGTATTGGCAGGTAGAAGCAGGGGGACGTTAATGCAACATGGGTCAATACAGTAGCATGTGCCTGTGCTGCAATTTATGTGCCTTAAGTCAAAAAGTAATGATGAATGCATGCATTTTTTACATTAAGTTAACTTTATCCATCATGCTTTGGATGACGCAAGGAGTTCTCTGTGCATATTAAAGTATTTTACAGCTGAATCTAGTTCGTCCTACACCAACAATGTGAAACAAAGACTGAAAAAAACACAGACATAGACTTTTTATGCTCCTATATTTTCATTGAGGGTGTTCATAGTTTACTAATTCCCCTTTTTTATTAAATTTATATTCAAATTCAGACAAGTTAGCTAATCCCAAGGTAAGAAAACACGGCTAAACACGGGATCACAGCATCTGCTGGTAAATGCCCCTATGCCTGAGCCGAATGCCGTTACACAATGCTCCGGTAAATATGCCGGTTTAACCTGAGACATTCAGCTTTATCTCCATTCACTGGATCAAATTACTAACAAAAAAAAAAGGCCCGTAAACCTAGCCCCAGCTAGTGGTGCGCGGCTCCATTTACATCTTGGACATAATATTTGGCAAAATATTAAACAGATGAGAATGACTTTCTGTGATCCCAACACCCAAAGCATTTGCTTTGTTTTATGTCTTCACAGCCTTTTAGAAGAATTAACATGTTAGATAATGCAACTCCAATGACAAAACATGGAATACAAACACGTTAATTTCCTCCTCAAACTCATCAATGGATGTTCTGTTAAATCTGTAAAGGTACAGTCAGCTTTGTCTAAATACTTTTATGTGTCTAGCTGTTTTATTTTTTTCATGGGAAGAGGAAAGAGCCCCAAGGAAAAAAAGGTGAGAGCAGCACATTGTGTTGCCACATTTCACCTTAAAATTGCTCGAGGAGTGTCCTTGGATGTGACCTCATTCCTCCTGAGACCTCATCTGTCATCTCCGACTGAAGACCAAGGGGCTGTGGCAAAGGTTGGGTAGACTATTTTTCTAAATGGACTTCAAAGAAAATCCCTTCTGATGGGGAGAGTTTGTCCAAAAAATAAGGTTAAAAGTGTCACAACACAACTGTCTATGAAAAAGAAAAACTATTTCATATAGCACACGCACTGAACCGAAACTTGTATCCAAAGTCAACACAAAAACCTCACAGGGCCTCACAGAAGGCCTCCAGGGGACAGGTTGTATTCCATAAAACAAATGTGTTGCGATTACTGCCCAGGACTTAGCGTTCACCTGATTACTCCCAACAATGCACGGCGTGGATCATAAACCAGCCAGTGAAATTCGAGCATTGAGAATTAGAAAATAAAACTCTCTGCAGAAAACTGTTCTCCACAGGTTCCAATGTTACTGAGCAAGAAAGGGATGTTTCTACATTAGCAGATAAGGTCACTGCGGTGTGTTTGTAAAGGAAACCATTTCCTTGATAAATCTTTTGTCTGCCTCACCAATGCGATGGAGAAAGCGGCGTCTGGTTTATCAAAAGAGTAATCATCCCTGTGACCCCTGCTCACAGTCTTAATAGCACCTGTTGCGTACATTCAATTGTTTGTATATTTTTTCCGTCAAGACTGTGAATAAAGAACAAGAGTCCTCATGTTCAAGTACTTCTATTCCACTTCGTCAGTGTTAAAGGTTAAAGTGCTTCTTTTATAATTTCTACCAATGAAAAGCAATTTGTCATAGTAATAATATATATAAAGAACAGTATAAGCAATGCTGTCTTTCCAGAAATACCTCCTTATTCTACAAAATAGCCATGAAAATGAATTAATTGGCTGCAAAAGGCCTACTTACACTGGAGTGGAAAACAATGTTTGCTCTCCAACGGCTTTCTTTGAACAGAAATGGCACTAAGCTTTAAGCAGAAACCTCCAGTGTTAAGCAATGAAGCCAATTAGTGCAGAACAAAAAATACAGTTCCTCGAGTGTCCACTTGAGGCTTGCTGCAAAAAAACATGCAATCCCCATTAGCTCCCATATTAAAAAATTTAATTTTTTACTGACCTGGTGCGCACAGTAGCTATTTGCCACCAACTTAAGGCCGATCTCCACTTCACCTTTTCCACCTGTTTCTACATTGTTAGACAGTTAGAGTGAGATAGCTTTTTCAATATGGTGACCCCCATCGTCGGGTTTCATATCGTCCCTTCAAACACCGCTGGATGACAGCAGGATGAAGAATCAAGAATCCAGATATTGACTAGTACTCTGGCGTGATACTTAAAGAGTGTGTGCTACGTCTTTATAGCTAATTGACTACAGCAGTCCTCCTGTAATCCTACGGCTGTGTCTGAAACCACATACTGACTTACTGCCGACTACAGTACATACTCAAACACTACACACTGTATGCCTCATCCGGCCCAAGAAAAGACTCTGTGCAGTTTTTACCAATACCAGACAGCATCAAGTGGACACTTAAGGAACCGGATATTTCTTCCTACATGAGTACCGACCCTCTCTACAATTCTGCAGTTATATGAAACAGCCAACGAGTCAAATACAAGACTTAACAATAAAACCACTTCTTCTCTTTCATCTTTTTCAAAATCTTATGAGGACATTTTTGGTTGGATTTAGACAACAATTCAACCAGTCAACACTTGACAAACACAGCTCTCTCATTACCCCTAGGTAGGGTGAAAGACATTTCTATTAGAAGGCCCCTGTGGCTAACTTTGATTCGAAGTCTACCAGTCAATCAAATTCAACAGATTTTAAAATAACATAGTCACTTCATAGATTACCAAATTTAATACTTATTAATTAATTAATTAATTAAAAACATATTAATATTTATTCAATACCATTCTGTGGACTCTATAACAATGTCACACTATGTTTCTTTGATCTGAAGGGGAGTCACGATTCCTGCTGCTGCTGGCCAGATGTTGCTCTTTTTTTGGCATTTGCTCTAAAGACTGATGCTGTGATTTTTCTTTTGTGTTTTTTCCTTTGTTATGATCTTTTAGGCAGATTTTCCAATAGCCCTTTTAATCCTTTGACAGTATCAGGAGGATTCCTGAAATGACCCTGACTAAAATAACTGGTGTGACCAAAGTGTGACCTGCAACCTCAAAGTTGAAGCAGGTCTTTTATGCAGTTAAAAACTTCTTGTTTAGTGATAGGAAACGGTCAAACATGAATTATTTTCCTCATGAGAACTGTCATAATGTCGTTTATATTCCTAAAAAGAGATGTTTCTAAAATCCATGATAGAGTTTCAAAAAGACAGCAAAATAAAAAAAAGGTTTAAAAGGTGTAAAAGAAAACAGACAATACTACAATGTAGGGGAACAAAAGGAAAACAAAACAAAAAAAAACAAAGAAAAGATGTAATTTAAAAAATAAACAAAATAAATTCACAACATTAGAAAGAAAATTCATCGTCTTTCATTTGTTCTTACTTGCCCGAAAAGGAGTAGGAAGAAGTTATAACTTTTCTAATTCTACACCTTTTAAGTCAATTTAATAGGTATTAATAATACAATAATATAAAATAATTACTTGTATACATAATTATCTAATTACTCAACTAATAAATAAATGATTAAATGTTTATGACCTCGAATTAAAAATCTGACTTTTTATGACCTTGAGTTTTAAAAATCTAATTTCAGATTTTTTTTTCAGCATCTGTGGTAACACTAAGATACAACTTCTCACATATTAAGATACAGAGCGGCTCAGATGGAGACGGTCGTCGTGATCAAATTGATGTCATTGTCTCTAAATAATAAATAATGAGGAGAGAGTGCAGTCAGCACGAGTGCAAAGAGTGGAAACATGCAGAGGCCGTGAACTGGAGAAGGCAGAATTCAATCTTGAAATAAAACTGGTTAGTATATAACACATAAAACATCCAGGGTGCCTTTAGATTTTCCTCTAAACCTACAGGATGTTTGCCCTTTTAATATCTAAAAGAAAAAGGTATGAGAAATGAAATTTAGAAAATCACCAAAGAATTGTTATGGACCAAGTCTTTGGTGAATATAATGATTATAGTGGACCAGAATTTGTAAGAATATAAAAATTTTAAAAAAGGTGAGCATTTTAACCGACCAGCCCAGAAAGCTCCTCCAGCTACGCTCCGTCGTCTCAGCAAACTTGGACATCTGACAGCGCGCGCTGCGGCGTTTGCATCCTGTCAACACTGATGATTCTGCTCGTATTGACTCATTGTATTTGACAACCACTCCTTTAAACAAGCATAAGTAATAATCAAGCATCACTTTATTTTTCTTTGGTGTGATATTGTTTCTCAAACACAAACAACAGCCGGCCTCTACAACACTCCGGCCAAAGAGAAAACACAGGATTGTTCTTTTTTAATCATGGAGAGCTGATTTTGATGAGTGTGGGGAGGAGAGGTAGCTTTACGGGAGTGGACACAATAACATGAACACCTGTGCGGGATAATGCAATCTAATGAAAAACCCTTTGAAATAAATATTTCCTTTTCCACTTCATATCAAGCTCAGGTTTAATATTGAAGCACACATAAGTGAAAAGAAAAAATGGAGGAGAGGAAATACTAGAGAAAAGAGACATGAGAGTTCAAGTAGAGGTGAAGGGGGTCATGAAGAAGACTATAAACAGCAGAGAAGAAGAACAATACAAGAAAATCTGGAGGACAAATCAGGGATAAGGACAAGAGCGGGAGAAGAAGACAAATAAGAGATGAAAGATGAAGAAGTTTGAACATAAATGAGGGAGAAGAAAAGAGAACAATAAACATAAAGGTAAGATCAGAGGTATATTTAAGATAAAGAAGGAGATGATATAAGATGAAAGATCATGTAGAAAAGAAAAGAAAAGAAAGGGCGAGGAGAGATAATGAAATTAGACAAAAGAAATGTGAAAAGACGAGTGACAAAAGAATACAACAAGAGAGGGAGAAAGAGAGAGAGAGAGAGAGCTGGTGATGAACGAAGACAAACAGGAGATGGAGCGGAGGAGGAGGAGCAGTGGAGCGTGGGTAATGTGTTGACAGCAGAAAGGTAGAGGGAGAGGGATAGAGAGAGAGAGAGAGAGAGAGAGAGAGCAGAAGGCTTGTAAATGTTGAATGAGAGAAGTATACATGGCACTGTGACTCACTGGAGCTGCCCCAGCACTTGTGAGGGCAAGTGCTTTACACTCATGCACACACACACACACACACACACACACACACACACACACACACACACACACACACTCCCTCTCTCTCTAACACACACACAACACACACACACACACACACACACACACATGAATATTCTGTGAGCGCTGCACATTTTATGTTCATCCCTCAGCCGCTAACCCAAATCATGCTCTTAATCTGAACCCTAACCCACCTCCTACAGGCAGCTGACTCCCTTAAATATGACATCATTGTGTAATTATGAAATAAAAACTTGCATGAAACACAAATAAGACAACATCTTTAAAAAAAATGTATCTGTGTTCAGACTAAACTTTGCATGCTACACTGGTATGAAGTCAAGACAAAGGTAGGAACTTGTGCAGCTTTGTGCTGGTTAGAGCTTTGTGTACATTTGAGGGCGCTAAGAAAAACATCCTGAGATCACGGATGAAATGATTTACTGCATGAAATCACTGCAAAATGTGTTACTTTGGGTTATTTTTTTATTTATTTGGACATGAACTTTGGATTCTTCTTCGTCTGCTTGACCACTTTATCACAGAAACAGAAGATTATATTTACAGCTCCTGCCATATGGCAGACTTCTATAAAAAGTTATACCATTCATCATTTCAGTCATAAAATGTTAAAAAAAATAGAAATGTTTTGTTCAGTAAAGAGGGTGTTAATGATCCCTGATCAAATGTTATTACACTAAAAATTATGTTTCCAGTAAGAAGGACTTCTTCATTTAAGCCCAAGCCTTAAATTACTATGATTTCTCCCTTAATACAAGCAACTTCTCTATTAGTGATCGACTACAGTGATATACATCATTGTGTCTTTTGAGAGAGTTGGTTTGTCTTCCTTGTACATCTAAAAGATGGAGAATTGGTACATTTTTCTTTAAAAGGCCACACTGCATGAACTGTCTTCTTATTTATATTCTCTGTTATTCCTAGCTTTCAGAACCTGTGGCCTTCGATCGGATGGACTCATCATGTATGATGTCAATCCACAAAGTCGTCCTGTCTTTGGTGACGGTGCTTTTAGTGTGTTTGCTCCATCATCTTGGTCTGAGTTGCAGAGTCACCTTAAAGAGCTTTGGCTTGGAAGATTTTAAAACCAGGCTAAAGGATCATTTGACCACTGTATGCTTATCTGTCTTTTATTCTTTGTGTGAAACTTGTATGCTGTTGTCTTGAAAAAGAGTTCTTGTATCTCAACGAGAATATTTCCAGGTATAATAAAGGATAAATGAATAAAACAAAATGTTCATCCGATGTAGAGGTGCAGTGTCTCCTTCTTCCTCCCCCTCTGTTTCTTGTGAACGCAGCACACCAGGCGAGCATAGTGCTTTATCTTTTTCTTCCCCTGTTGGGCAGGTGAAATATTTATGAGTGTTTTAACCTCTGACTGACCCCAGTGTGGCATTACACGGGCCTTCTTGGAAAGTTCCCAGGTGGGAGGAAAAAGCATTGACTTATACAGTGTGTGGAGAGCGAGGGTGCGTGATTACAGTGTCTGACGTGTCTCGAATGATGACGTATATGTTCAACAAGACGTGATACTTTACTGCGGGACATCTAACATACATGTGTGACTGTGGTCTCTTGCATGCATCCATTTTTATCCCTCCGTGTGTTCTGTATAATTCCAGGCAACCAAGCGTAGCTGTCAGCGCTCTGAGTGCCTCTTACTTTTTGCTGCTATTTTCTGCCGATTTTTCCCTCCCGTTTTTCTTCCCCTGTCAGTATCTCTCATGTCTCGGCTGACAATGTTACTGTTCTATTGACAGGTCATAATTTTAAACCCAGCACTTGTTTGTGTGCGGCTTACATGATTGAGTAATAACTGGGGGAAGAAAAAGGTTCCGTAACAGCTTAATTATGTCCTCTGTCACAATGTTTAAGGCAAATAAACCAAACCATGTCTTTCTCTTTAATTCAGTTTTCGTCTCTTTTTTTTCCCCTTTCTCTGCCACTTCTGCACAATATTCTTTGTTCAAATGTGAGTATCTTTATTGACAACTTCAACACAGTTCAACACAGAGCGAGAAAACATACACAATCTTGAAAATTTAACCAATATTTCATGAGAAATTACACGTTAGAAAAATGATGATAGCAGCTAAAATGGCTGCAGTTTGTTGTTTGAATAATCCTGTTCTACGTTAATATACTTAATAAATAGATCCATAAATTAATAAACCTTACAGTTTACTTAAAGGGGATATTATTATGAAAAATCCACTTTAACAGTGTTTGTGAACATATATTTGAGTAACCTGAGTGTCTACCGACCCACAAAATGTGAAATAAACCCATCCAGTCCTTTGTTTGTGGTCTGCATAAGTCTTACAATAGAGAGAAAAATTATCCATTTCAAATTGATTCTCCTTGTGACATCACAGTGGGATTTTGGTAAAAAAAAAAACTCCCCTCCCCTGGTATCACCAACCATGAACTCAACCCCCAGCCTAGAACAAAAAGTTTGCACAGGTCCGCCATTCTACCTGGATATCTCGGGGGGGGGGGGGCTCATTGCATTTAAAGAGACACACACACCAAAACGGAGCATTCTGAGAGAGCTGGTTTATATAAGGTCACAAACCTCCTCTGGTGCTTGATTCATGTTATATTTTGACCTAAGCACAGATGTTTCATTTAGACCACAGGGGACTGTGTGAAAAGGTAGAAAAGGAGGATAATATGTCCTCTTTAAGTGTAAAGATATCACAGTAAGCTAGAGCGATAGCGTGCATCACATTTGAACCAAAAGTAATGTTTTCATTGTTTGACATACAGCCACCACTTTGCTGTTGTTAGCAAGGTCAACTGAAGGAAGGTCCAATAGTAACTAGCAGAAAGGGGGCACATCCCAAACTACTGTAGCAGAATCTGACACATTTCAAGAATAAATGGATTCCCCCTCAGTGCATGTATACTGGGACAAGGACAGTGTTCCAATTAAATGGACTAATCGAGCTATAGTTGTAGCTCCACTTAACTGTGCATGTAAACATAGTATTTGAGTTTAGACTGCGGAAGTCGACTCCTTTTCACATCCTGCCTCTTTCCTCCATCACCACCAGCATCTAGACTCCATGGATCTAAACATTCCAGCCTGAATAACATCTCCAGAAAACTCTCCTGGATTTGGCGTTCATATGACTTCAATATTTCTCACTGAAGCCATGCTCACTGCTTGGTTGGAGCCTTCAGGCCAATTCACCAATTTTTACAGACTAAAGAAGCAACATGTCCATTCAGCAGCACATGTCAGCGAGCAGAGTTGTAGAAAGACCGCAATGGAGTTTTTAAGAGTGGAGTGGACCTGCAGGACTCAGCAGACAGTCGTATGCAAATGTGTCAGACCTCAGGGCCTGCCAGTGTCTGTGTGTGTGTGTGTGTGTGTGTGTGTGTGTGTGTGTGGGTGTGTGTGTGTGTGTGTGTGTGTGTGTGTGTGTTCAAAGTGTCATGGGCTGAGACTGTAGTGTGCACAAAGACTATTGACGCATGTCCAAATCTCGGGCCACTGTCTCTCTCGTCTCACACACACACACCCTCACACTGTTCTCTGACACATCCCTGAGGCCGATCAGTCCATTGTACTGGCTCTCCAGTGAGCCATAGCTTTTACATATATTAAAATGAGCCTTGGGTACAGAGCTGCCCCCGAAGACCTGCTGCTCTCCGTCCACAGTGCACACACACACACACACACACACACACTGATGACACAGAACACACTCAGACACAGGCTGCAGAGCAGCAGTGTGTGTGCAGACAGGAGAGTAGAGAAGCCAGCAGACCATATCTGAGGAAACATTGGTCTTCTCTTCTTATTTTACTGAAACTTTTCTACTTCACAGGTTTTTCTTCAACTTTATTCACATCTGGGAGCCCAAATGAAATAATTTGAATGTTCACTGGGACTCAGACTTATGAAAAACATTATTACTTCTATCGAATGGGCAGACTGCTGAAACTAGTCCGGCAAGACTGTCAAGAGAAAGTGCAAAACAACCTTTCAAAGTAACTGCCCATTTATTGTAATGAAGTACATTTAAAACGACCCTGAAACTAAACTTTAGGTTGTCCAAAATACATTACACCTCTTTAGTCAGGAGAATGGGCAAAAAAATCGAGTTAAAATATAGAAATTAATTCATATTATTTTATGGATGTATAGTTATAGCTGACCTGTAAAGCATCAACATGTTTCTAACTGGTAAACTTTTCCTCACTTTTAAATCTGTAGTCCTTACATCAGACTATAAGACAGTATTAAATGTGCAAAAGTTTAAAAAAATTATATTCACATAACATCCAGCTTGATGTGCTATTTTCTCCCCGAAGGAGAAACAATAATTCTGATAATTCACTTATTTAACAAATGATTGAATTCATGTATAATGAATTAAAAGCAGCTGTTTGTAAATTTAATTGATGCTATACCTGCTGATGGTTCATTTTAACATCAAAAGTTTGGGGCAGTCACTCAGCAAACCCAACCACTGTTTCTACATTCGACACAATAAATCCAATAAACAGTTCTGAATATTTAAGATTATATATTTAACAACAAAGACACTAAGTATTTATATCAGATTTGCTGTAAAAATTGCCAATTTAAAATAAGACCTGTGGGGATTTCTCAGCTTTTGGCGACAGCCTCAAGTGGACTACAGATTATCACCGGAGGTTGCCGCTTGGTTTTGACCAAACCGTCTTCGCCTGGTAATAGTTTGTTAATAATTGGTTGTATTCTAATTTTAAATAAAGGGTTTTTTTTGTTGTCTTTTTGGGCATTTTTACGTCTTTATTGTAGAGATAGGACAGTGGACAGAGTCGGAATTCAGGGAATAGAGAGTGGGGAACAACATGCGGGAAAGGAGCCACAGGTTGAACCCCAACCCGGGCCACCTACCTGGAGGACCACTGCCTCCGCACATGGCACACCAACCACTTCGCCACCAGCACCCCGGATAAAGGTTTTTCACATGTTGTCGTGTGCATGTTCGACCACGTGCTGCCTACCGGCCCCTTGGTGTGACAAAGAGTTGTGGAAGACTCTTTGACGCATCGATTAAAAGTGTGTGCTTGTCCTCTTCTTCTCGCTTGTATTTCACTGGACCACTGTGACGTGCCTACAACCACCATCCTCCATCATGATATTCATGCTCATTGCCGGGTTCTCGGATGAAAAAGCAAGCAAAAGAAAGATGTTTTGACAGTGCTGTGTAAAATATTAAACCAAATACAGATTCAAGAAAAGCTATTTCAACCCTGCAGTCCCTCAGCAGGACTGAAATATGAACCCTGTGTTTATATGTAGGGAAACAGTTTTTAACATCAGACTGTAACAAAGCAAAAAGCATCATTGTTAAAAGGGCAAACTATAAAAGATGATGTTTTACAGAAGGTTAAAAGGTAACTTTTTACTTTAATGCAAACTGCACTGAGTTGTCATGAGCTGACCCTGAGACACATGAGCTGCTCAGCAGAAACAGGTGAAGGTGAAAGCGGGACTGAGAGAGAAACTGTGAGAGAGGTATTTGTGTTTCTGTCGCTGCGGGGAATACAAAATAAACAGGCACAGAACTGAATATCAAATGTCAACCAACCTGCCCTTTGGTCGACTTTCACTTGGTTGATTTGTCTCTGGTAGTGTATCTCTGGACACTTTCAGTTTTTTTTTTCAGGTTGAAGAGTTTTCAGGAAGAAAGGGCACTTACCAGAAATAGTTGCGGCCGCTGATGTCTCTGATTCAACGGATTCACCCAAGGAGGACCTGAAAGTGGAAAGGAAAGACATACTGCTGAAAAAGGAATGACGTGCTCAAATAGCTGAAATATATTGAGAGTGTCGTCACAAAAAGGTCACCAATGTCTCACAGAACTGAGCATGTTTCTATGTTCAAGCACAGAACTCAGACAAACACAACCATTTATTTTAGTTACAGCATCTGAAGAAATGTCCGGGTCCTGTTCTGATTGTACGACAGTGCCACGAGATGCTGGCACACATCAGATCATGGGGACAGAGAGAATCATTTACCCTTGGCAGTGAGGGTACGAAACAAAAGATACCTCTGAGACGAAGAAGAGGAGAGCGGCCTCTTGATGAGCAGCTTATGAGGCAGTAATTACTACATATCCTCCAAAGAATTCAGTAATAACTCATTGTCTTTGCTGTCAGAAGAAATTTAATTACGGCTGAACCTTGGCACAAACATGTTTGGTTTCAAAGTAGCTTAACTGTAATTATTTCACAAGTGTGATTCAGACATTCACGTGGATTTAAAAAACAATGACGCATCATTCTTGAAAGTGTGTAGGCTTGCAAGGGTGACAGGTTTAATACACCAACACGCAGCCAACACTCAAACATGCCCGCTGCATCTCTGTGGCGTTTTTCTGAACAACACACTGAAGATAAAAATCTACTGAGCATGGTACTTATTCATAATTCACACTTTAAGGTCTCTCTCTCTCACAGAGAGGGCGATCAAAGTGCACAGTTGTTCCAAAGTGCCTCCAGCTGGAAACCCTGAAGTCAAGGAAGGGGAAGGAGCGATAGAGAAGAGTGGAAGAAAAAGAGCGAGAGAGAGAGAGAGTTGTACCTACGTTTGGGACTGATGGAGGTCAAAAGGGTGTCATTGCCAAAAGCTGCTAATGGAGCGTGCAGTACCTGAACGCAGCAGCTTGTGGCTGTAGTGGAAGTGGGATAAACTAGACTATAAGTTGTCACAGTTGCAGCATTAAAAGAGGCACGATGGTTTGAAATGTCCAACCTAAATGCCAAGCAGTGAAAGAAACGTTTTTTGGCATGGGATTATTGACCACGGCTGCAGGATATTACAAACTACCACCTTCATCGCTTCTGATTATTCACCTCTCCTTGGCCTCATGCATCCTTGAAAAAAAACTTTCAATAATTTAATACCTGTGTGGAAAGAAATTAGAAACACTTGCTGTCAAATGTTCCAGACCAATACATTTTTAAAGCATCCATTTGCATCGTATTGTATCGTACTGTATCTTATCGTACTATTCTGTACTATTAGCTGGGCTATCATATATTGTACTGTATCATAGGGTAACATGTCGTATTGTGTCCTATAGAGCTCAAATGTTACCGCCCACTTTTTCAGTGGCTCTCTTACATTTAATTCTGCGCGCATTAAAAAATGGAAGAAAAGGCAAAGGTACAAGACTGTGTACATAATGTTCACCCGGAGTCATGGGCGGTTCTAGGCAGTGCCCCTGTAACACTGAGCTTGGTCCCCCCTGTGGCCACACTTCAAAAGGATGAACCCCCCTAGTATTTGACTCAACAACCGGACTCACAATCTAGTATTAAATACTGTTACTGAAACAAATATAAATCATGGTATTTAATGAAGTTCAATATTATTTGGCATAATATATATTTTTTAAAGTGATCATCTTTGTCTTTTTTTCACCTGGGTTTAATTTTCCCCTCCGACAAAACAACTGGCCCCAGTTTGGCCCCCTGAGTAAAAGTGGTCTAGAACCGCCACTGCCCAGAGTTAAGGAACTACCCATCTCACAATCCATTGGGAATGAGATCTTTTATTCTTAAAAGTAACTTTTGTCATTAAGTGTTGTGATCTCTTGTAGTTTGTGTTGTGTGAATATGTAAACTTCAATGCAGCATGATAAAGTTTCCTGTTAGCTAACTTACTCGCTAGCCTGCTAGTGAAACTATCTGTTTGCAAATAGCGCCGAGGGGCAGGAAACAATGCCATAGTAACAGCAAGCTCAACCAATCAGACATGTTGCTGTGACACTCTATGATTGTGGGTAGTGTAGTTCTTTGCCCCGATCTCTTGAATAAATAATGTTTTCCTAAAAACGAGGTTGATATCATACAAACTTGTGTCTCCTACAGGAGCATATACAGCCGTTTTACACTTGGGTAGCTCGTAGTCAGTCTACCTTGGATGGGTAGGACAGTATGGCTAATAATCAAATCTGCTACGGAAAAAATAAATGGGATTTTTCCTTTCAGAACGGCACCATTGAGCCCTATTTCATTGTATTGTATTTTATCTTATTGTATGGTATTTATGATATTGTATCTTACCACACCGTTGCATCGTACTGTATCATAAAATATCGCATTGCATAGAATCATATTATATTGTGACGTACTGTACCATACCGTATCAAAGGGTATTGTATCATATTGTGAGCATTTTAGTGTATCATAATGTATCCTAGCATCATACTCTATCATATCCTGCATCATATTGTATCATAACATACTGTACCATACCATAAAGTATCCTACAGCAGTGGCGGTTCTAGACCACTTTTACCGAGGGGGCCAAACTGGGGCCAGTTGTTTTGTCAGAGGGGAACATTAAACCCAGGTGAAAAATAGACAAAGATGATCATTTAAAAAAATATCTATATATTATGCCAAATAATAGCGCACATCATTAAATACCACAACATAAAATACCATGATTCATAATTGTTTCAGTAACAGTATTTGATACTAGATTGTGTGTCCAGTTGTTAAGTCAAATACTGCGTATTTGTTATTGGGGGGGGGGGGTGCTTCCTTTTGGAGGGGTGGCCACAGGGGGGCCCCAGCTCAGTGTCACATGGGGCACTGGCCCCTGTTGGCCCCTGCCTAGAACCGCCCATGTCCTACAGGGATGCAAACTGTCTCTGCAGAATCTTTGTAAGCTACCAGTAACATGATGAGTGATGTTTGCTGGATTTTATTTGACGGATGTGTCGGCAGATGTGACTCAAAACATATTTGGTTCTGGCGTTTTTGTGTATCTTTGAAAAAAAGTCAGTAAATGTGTCATATGGAGTTTAGTGCAAGTGTGTATACATAATGACTTTAATACAATGACTGTTTTTAACCTCAGGACTGAATTGAAGTGAGACCTTGAATGTTTTATTCACCCGGTCCATTTAGACACTTTCTATGCCCATCACTGTTGAATTTATAGTTTAACTGCTGACTCTTTGTTGTTAATATAATGATCTTCAGCAGAGTTAACTCTAAAAGTAATTTGAACAGCATACATGCTGCTTAACACGTCAACTTTCTTTTCCATTTATTTTTTTCCCTCCACCTCAAGAGGGTCAGGAGTCAGCCTACAGAGCGGCACCTCGGCGTGGAATGGGCTTCAGTGCCTCATCAAGCGCACTTCAGCAGGGCAGATGTCATCCAGTTTATGTCATCAGAGCGCTGTAATTCTAACGTCAGCTCTCATACAGATAACTATTCCAAGTTGAAGATGGGGCCAGAGCGGCTGAGCAGGGAATAGTTAACACGATGATCATGGCTCTTCTCGGCACAGAAACAAAATCAGCTCCTCGTTTGTCTGTTAACGCTCCAGCTTTTCTACAAGGGATCATTGCCTGCAGTCTTGCTATGCTTGTGTGTAATATAATGTAACACTGTTAAAAGTTTATGGGAGAATTAAATCTCAGTCATTTTTATCCATAATGCTCTCAACAATCACATAACTGCCCATTTTACCCAGACCGTGGAGCCTCTGAGAGTTATCAATGACAAAATAACTGAAAAGGTTGAACTGTCCGGACATGCTAAGGTCGGGAAGTGTTCACAATCAACTACTCTATATATTAAAGGGGACATATTGTGAAAAATCCACTTTGACAGTGTTTTTGAACATATATTCAGGTAACCTGAGTGTCTACCGACCCACAAAATGAAGTGAAATAAACTCATCCAGTCCTTTGTTTGTGGTCTGCATAAGTCTTACAACACAGAGAAAAGTGCTCTGTTTAAAATTTGCTCTCCTTGTGATGTCACAGTGGGTTTCTTGTAAAAAAAAATACCCTCCCCTCCACTGGTATCACCACCCATGTAAATGACTTCTCTTTCTTGTGTTGTAGTACTCGAAATCGCTCTTGGTCTCAAGATTGGTCTCAAACTCGATGGACTCAAGATTTTAAATCAAGACCGGTCAAGACCACCTCTGCAAGGCTATTCTTCCACATCATTACTGTGATCAGAAGGAAATCATGGGCTGGTAATAGTAATGGTCTTTATCTTGTCTCGGTCTCGCCCTGCGTTGGTGTTGGTCTCGACTCGATCTCGATTCCTATTTGTCTCGGTCTTGTCCCAGTAAGTGTGGTCTTGACTACAACACTATCTGTTCTTAATGGGAGATTGGTTAGCAAAACAGTACTTAAAAAAAACGTTTTACTTTAAAGCTCATTTGACGTTTTTTGTTGTTGAATGGGTGAGCTGCAATGATCAAATAATCAATACTCTGTCACAGAATATCCATATTTTAGTGCAAAAAATCTGGTGCTCAAACCAATTTTCTCTTTACCCATGCCAGTACTTCATGACTCTTTGCGTTCATGGAAATTAATTGGCCAGAGAAGATGTTGACAGCAGGAGTGGAGTAGCAGAAGACAGCTGGCCGAAGACAGACAGCGGTGAAAGAAGTTTAAAGATGTGCTCGCAGCTTTGGAATCCAAAAGAGGCTAAGTAGAAAAAGCTGTTCCATGTGCATATGTGGATTTGAATCCTATCCTGGGAGGTCGCATTCCCTGGGTCGTTCTGTGGGACTGGCCCAAGATAAAAATCAAACCTATATTCAGTTAGGAGTGTGGTCTAACAAGACAAAAGATGCCTTTTTCATTTTTTCTAAATGTGTAATGGGCTAACCATCTTTAAAAAATAGAGGCTGCTGTAAACTTGAATTTAGCACCGTGAAATATTTGGAGAATATCAACACGACATGTTTGTCGTTTTTGTCTTTGGTTTGTTCTTGAGCATCTATCCCTCGCCCTGTTAAGTAAAATCTTAAAGCATCCAGTGAATTATTCTCAGTGTCTAATATAGTCCATAAATAATAAGTCATAAACAATGTCCTTTTAGTTTAAGGTCTGAGTTGTTTATCCCTCACTTTGGTTGTAATTCTGCTCAACATATTAATCTGAGTCTTTTGTTCATTGTACCGTTAGCTAAAATATGTCCCTATACAGCCGCTTAAAGTTCTCTATTCCTGAACAGTTTACTTCATCCCTCATCCCAGTTTACTTCATCCCTCACATCCCAAATGTGATTAGTACACAGTGGGTTTATCAATGTCTGCCTATACTGTAAATGTAAAGCATGCTCTTATATGTCTATTTTCAACTCCTTTCCTTCAGGCCATCTTTTCGTCGTGTCACACCTTTTACAGGAACAGGAAACATGCAGGGAAGTGCCAAGGACAAATACCTTGACCACACTTGCATGCTGACAAGTTCAACTTATGGTAAACACAAATTATATTCATTACATGGCACTACACAGCTGTGAGAGAGTGCACACCAGCACAAATCAAGCCCCAAATTGCAGATTGCAGCATTAATCAGAATTCTCCTAGCAACAAGGCAGTGTGCCACTGTGCTCGAGTGAAATCCCACGAGGACTTCGGCCTATTCCTCTCTGTATTCAAACCACAGGGTAACAGCAGTCTGAAGCTTATTTTGACCTCTTTATGTACTCCAGAAAGTTGGACAAATCTTTGCTGCTGGACTTCCAGTGGTGTGCTGTATTAAGTCCTCAGAGCAGAACAAGACATGGCTCTGAGCTGAGATCAATGTCAACTCCTTTCAGATGAGGTGAAACCTTGCTGTAAGCTGAGGCAAGAATCCTGGGCTGCTGTTAGCAGTGGGCTACGAACGGGGCCAAAGAGGTCAAAACTGCATTCTGCCTGTGTGAGAATAAATGATTTAATAGAGATTGACAGAACAACAACAGCGAATACAAAAAAAAAATGACCTGGATGACTGTGAACCTTCATAGACAACAAAAAACATGACTATAGAACTCTAAATGCTAAAATTTATATTTATCGTGAATCAATTGAAAAATTCCATCCGCAGGTAGTGCAGTTTGTTGCTTAGTAATAATACATTTAACCTGGTGGCCTAGTGGTTAGTCTGTGCGCCCTCTGTACAGAGGCTGTAGTCCTCAAAGGGGGCGGTCCAGGTTTAAACGCTTCCAGTGCGGCAGGGCGTGTGCTGTCCAACCGTGGCGCTGACGGAGTATGTGGGGATTGTGGGTAATTGTTATTTATTTTAATCAGATTGATTCAAACAGGATATGGAAACAAGCCTTGTTTTAACTATTTAACTACATCAGTCTGCATGTTGTAGCCTCATTTTTCTTCTTTAACAATCAAACAACAGGTTTCTAAAAAGGACGGATGCTTTTGCATTTCGCTGCATAAAAATTGATGCTTATTGCTGTTATGGATTTTTAAAGGCAGATTTGAAAAGAGAACGACCCTTGAGGTCGTACGTTGGAAATCCTATGTCAATGGGTCCATAAAACATATATCCATACTCATCCAACTTATAATTATTACTACAGTTAAAAAAAGAAGGAAAGAAAGGGAGTGAATGGGTTTGAAAAAGCAACGACAATAAGAAGTGGTGGCTTAAGAAGAAACGACAGTCGCCACTCAGCCTCTGCTCCGCTGTGACCATCCTGACCTGGGAGACAGTGACAGCATGTCTCTGTGTGTGTGTGTGTGTGTGTGTGTATGTGTGTGTGTGCGTGTGACAGATAGAGTGACAGGGACAGGGAAGCAGCTGCGTCCCCTGCGATCGTGGTTTCTTGTCTGGTTACATATTCAGCTCTGTCAGACACTGAAGGCTGAAGAAGGACTTACCGGACTGGACAGTCACAGACAAGAACAACACGCATTACACTCTGTGTTTAATGGAAAACCTAGCTTAAGCTTATTAAATAATGACAGCATTAATGTCTGATTAGGTAAGTATTATTAACAAGATGTTAATTTCTTTATTCTTAGAAGCTTGATCTTACACAATCAGCTTGGTTAAGGCACTGACACTTCAAAATAAAATGCTGCATATACCCCTCTTGGTGTCTTTAAGCGTATTGTTTTGATGCACTACATCAGGTCGTCAGGGGCACTAACGAGCACTACATGGATTAAATGCTTTTTCAAGAAGCTCCTTTATAAAATATTACATATAAGCCACATATGCAACACAGATCTTCATTTCTAAGGAGCTCTGGAAGAAATGTAAGAAAGGAAAAACCTACAAGCCCCTAAACCAGCCTTAAAGACAGTGAAGTCGCTCCCGCCAACTATGAAGAGTTTCTTTAATGCTGGGAAGCACTAAGAAATCACTTCACAATCACTACCTGAGCAATACATACTGTAAGTATATACAATATATATTCATTTTTTACCACTACAAAGCACATTTTCCCCCTGCAGAATACATACAGTATAGCTGACCTATGCGATATTAATATTTCTGCCTGTGCAATATATTTATATATTATTTGACTTGTGGCAAGCTACTTTTTTTTACTATGCAAATACGTCACCTGCTTCATTATCAATACTGGACATCGCTGTTTGATTGGAGCTTAGTTTCGATCAAATATTGCTGACACATTTCGTCAAAACAAGTAAATGGTAAATGGACTTGAGCATGAGTATAGCCCTATTCTCGTCTTCTGACTACTCAAAGCACTTTTACACCGCAGGTCACACCTACACATTCACACCCTGAGGGGCAGAGGCTGATATTTAAAGTGACCACCAGAAGTAACTAATCCCATTCATACACATTCATACTGAGCCGACGAAGCAGCGAGAGCAACTTGGGGTTAAGTGTCTTGTCCAAGGTCACATCAGACATGTGAGTGCAGGAGCTGGGGATCGAACTCCTGACCTTCCGGTTGATAGATGACCAACTGGCTCAGTGGTAGAGTTGGAGTTAAAACCAGTCTTAGTCAGGACCAGTTGGTGCAACCTGCCCCTGGATAGGAGCTCAAAACCTTGCCAATTTAGACATTGTGGAGGAGTGCTGCCGTTTTTGCAGATAAAAAAACAATAAAACGACGACCCTACCATCGTGTTCCTGGTAAAGAAACATGCTCTCCAGTGCAAAAGCCCGCGGTTTGTTATTGTGTTTTTGAAAGTTTGCAGGAAACAATGAGTCTCTTTGGCACAAAGGAAGCAGATAAATCAGATGAACCTTCTTTGAAGGATCAGGTGATACTTTGATCTTTTTATGGGATTTGTTCACTAAAGAAACTAGAACTACCAACTAAGCAGGTCCCGTAATAAACCGACACAAACCAAGGTCAAAAACACAGCACAGTTATTTCTTTTAGATACAGTTCAACCTAAACAAACAATCATTTGTGATTATCCCTTTAAAGATTTATACATAAAATATAAAGAGCAGCTGGTCTCTGCCAGTCTTCCTCTTTCCATCCCTCCATCTCTGCAGCCATCCTAAAAATCCATCCATACCTCTAAATAAAGAGGTTAACATGACCGGGCCTGGCGTCCAAATGTGATTACTCAAGTGATTTTTTAGCCCATCCAGCCACTAATGTGACAGGCAGCCATTTTCCGCTAGAGTTACACACACACACACACACACACACACACACACACACACACACACACACACACACACACACACACACACACACACACACACACACACACACACACACACACACACACAACACACAGACACATTGTGCCCTCACACAGACATACACACCACATCCTGACATACACACAAAAAACACACACACACACGCAGACAAACTCCCCAGACACTCATAAAATTAGATGGACAGAGATGAGAGGAGGGATGGGTAAAAGGTGGTGGTGGTGGATGAGGGGGAGGGAGGGGAGGTCGGGGAGGTCGGGGGTGGCCGGGGAGAACTGGGGAGGGTGGAATTTGATTGTTATTGCTTCCTCTGGGTCTGTACATGTGTGTGTGTTAGCGTGTGTGGGTGTGGGGCGGAAGATAAAGGGGATGAGGAAAAATACCAACATAAAGACGGGAACGAGAAAGAGACATAACATTCACACAACAAAACACTTATTTATACACTCTGTACGATATGCATACACCTTTAAATTGATGGCCCCCACCTTCATGGCCTTATGGCGCATTCCATTTGATCTCAGAAGTTGGATATTTCAAGTTGCTGGTCTGACACGTCATCAGTAACGCCCCACCTGAAGTCGGAATGCCGTTTTGAAATCTGGAAGAACCTTCGTAGCTTGAGCTTAAATCC